>NC_058375.1:153130439-153430439 GCF_018350175.1 Felis catus
GCCCCCATATCTGAAACTGTTGGGCACAAATGCTTGAAGCACTTAACACGTTTACGATTCATGACCGGATGCAGTCAAGTACTAATCTTACACAAAATAGATTTTGGTCTGATGACAGACATGAATGTAGGGTCCAGAGAAAAACTGTACCTAAAATAAAACGAAACCTACCAAAGTAAATTTACAATAAAACCTTAATTGGCATGTCTGCCAATTAGTCAGCTTGTGTAGTCTCACTTCTGTTGGCAACTGGAGGTTTGCAAATGGTGCCCATGGGCGTAATATCTAGAAGCTCCGAGGTTAGTAAGAGTGTTTCCCATACTGCTACTAGCTGTCACTACTTAGGTGCGTTTGTGGCAGCTTTGCTATTGGTCAGGGACTTTTCCTGTGTAATCATGATGCAACTTCTGTTTCCAAGTCCACGGACCTAACAAGGAGGCGTCACTGCATGCCAGTTGTCTGTCAGCAATGCAATTTGCAGGAGTGAAGATGAGCCAGCCATTGGATTGCCCCCTCATCCATTCTTCTTGATAGTGGATTTGCCTTAAAGTCGAACTTGCCTGGTTTGACTTCAAGGCTCACAACAGCAGGAGTTTAAAAAGACAGACAGAGTTCTTTTTCTTCAAGTCCTCTCATAGTGTCAGAAACATTTACAATTAAAAGAGAGTGAAACAAATGGTGTGGGTCAACCAACAGCCTACCTTTACGGAACACCTTGACCATCACAAACCGATCATGTTCTGTCATATTGTGAAGAGAAGCTTTGAAGATTTTATACTTCCGTTAGTGTCTTGTCCTTTTCAGCTGAGGTGTTTTCCCCCGCGGAGAACAAATTCCCTCTTATTTCATTCACTGCAGAGTTAAGGCAATATGGTAGAATGTAAGTAGCCCTGGAACAGAAGACACAAGTTCTACGTCCTCATTTCTCTACTTTTTATGAGACAATACACAGATAATTTCCCCTCTCTATGCCACAGTTATCTGTCGAGTTCTTCCCTGGCCTTTCCAGAGATATTTCAAGGGGAACAGAAATATCGAGGGGTTGGCCCCAGTGAGGACAATGGATAGTTTACTTTTTGTGTTACAGGGACAGTAGAATATATAAGATGGGTGGAATCGGAGGTAAAAGCCTGAAAATGTTAAGAAGAACCCAATGATTTGCCTAAAAATACATTTGATCAAGTCATTAGTATTTCTGTTATCAAAATTTTTCTGGAACAAGATGAGTAGCAGGAGATTGGCTAAAGTTGCATGTTTTAAAATTGGGTGTTGCCCAGAAGTCAAGAGAAGCTATACAAAATACATGATGCTAAACACTTCAGGTGCTGTCAATAAACCAAAAACAAAACTTGGCTCACTTAAAACTACAGCTCAAACAATCCACATGAAGAAAATCAAAGATAATTTTCTGTTTTAGGCCATGATGGTGTCATTTAGCAGAGGTATGCTGAAACCCAACACTAAACAATGCCCTTATGGCATAAAAGAATACATAGTCCTCTTACCAGACTAAGCTACTTATTCTTTTAATCTGTTATCTGACAACTATTTTGATTTTTAAAGTGAATATGGAAAGAGTCATTCTAAAATAAGCGTTCGACGTATAGGGGAAAGCTTGTACGTCCTTAGAGATTTACAAATACTGCATGAGAACTTGAACGTCTCCTCCCTCCCTCCGTGGACCCTCACACTGCAGACTCAGAACGCTTTGAGAAAGGCCTAGATGGGGGAAGGGGCATGGAATTCTTTTAACAGCATTTCCAGGATTTTTCAGTGACTCATAGTTCTAGGCATTCATGTGAATTCCCAACTTGCATTTTAAACTTTACAATCATTTAAAAAGAGAATGCCTTCCAACTTTTCATGATAATGAGATCAAAACTTCCTCATCGAGAGCTTTAAAATAGTGTTAGTCTTTGCATCCCTTCTATCCACCCCTATATATGGCTCTTTTCCATTGCATTGTTAGTGGAACTATTTCATGAATTTCAGAGAGGAAGAACGTGATAGATTTGGGATGCTGAACATCGACAATGCTGAACAGCAAACTGGAATTTGGGCCCCATCCTTAGGAGGTTCCACAGTGATTCATGCATTTCAGCTTGTTCTTGGTTGTCTTGATCTGATTTTTCTATTGTACTGTGTTGGTCAGCTTTGCTGCGCTAATAAGCATCCCCTTCATGACAGTGGCTTGAACATCAAACATGTGTTTTCATTCACATTACATGTATGTTTCTGGAAAGCTCATTTGGGCTCTACATGTCTCCTCATTCTGGGACCCAAGCTGATGAAATAGCTCCTAAATGGAAACACAAATTTCCTCTTAAATATTCTGCTCCAATATGACATTTAGCAGGTCTCTTCATATTCCATTGCTCAAAATATGTCTTAAAGCCAAATCCAAAATCACAGAGGCAGGATTAATGACTTTTCCCACAAAATGAATTAAAAGTTTTATAGAAAAGGAAGGAGTGAATGATAGTAAATTATAATTCAACACACCACAGTATTATAAGAGGTGTGAATCTTAATTTTCAAACTCAAGTGTGCAAGAAATATAATTTTCTTTAACATCTCCAATAAAATGTCATCTTTATCTTTAAGCCTCCAGCCACTGAGCTAAGAAGACTTAATCAGTTTTTTCTGGTTCTTCCTATTCTGATCCCACTCCAGATTAAGCCCCAGTCCTTAATCTTACACTATGCCAAGGTTTTAGACAGACTATAGGCCTCATCCATTTGTGCATCTAGGATGTGGCTGAGTCATCAGGTGTATAGGACTCCTTCAGGTTTTTCAGCTCTTGGCAACTTAAAATAATTTTTTAAAATATTTATTTATTTATTTTGAGAGAGAGAGAGTGGAGGAGGGGCAAAGAGAGGGAGAGAGAGAATCTTAAGCAGGATCCGTGCTGTCAGCATGGAGCCCTGTGCAGGCCTTGATCTCACAAACCGTGAGATCATGACCTGAACCGAAATCAAGAGTCTGACACTTAACCAACTGAGTCACCCAGGTGCCCTATCCTTTGACAACTTTTACGTCAAACTTTGGGCATGGGTATTTTGTGAATTTGCCGACAGCCCTGCTTACCTAGACACACCATGGAAGCATTTCATCCCCAGGGTCTTGCCATCATCATCATTGGTTTCTTTCAAGAAACAAGGTGCAAGCCATTCTGCTCCCAGATCCAATGAAATGTTCAGTTCTTGCAGCACCCCTGAAACCGCTCGAACGTTAAGTTGAACAAAAATCAAAATGGCGGCACTAAGGCTTTCCCTAGGCTCGATTTTAAACTAAGTAACATTTTTCCTCTCTTCTGCAAACCTTACCCTTCCCTTTTTAGACTTCTGTTTCAGGAACCTGATACCACCTTAAAGACACAAGGAACAAGGCTGTCAGTGCATACACAACTCCTTTAGAAATTCGGCTAGATCCTGTATTTCCCTATAACCCACCCTAGCCCTTGGGTGGGGTTGGGGTGGTGAGGATTGCCTCAGCCTGCTGCAGCCTCCATTGTCCTGCAAAGCAATAAAGCTATTGTTCCTTTTTTATCCCAAACTCTGTCTTCACGTTCTATTTTGGTTTCAAAACACAGAGGTAGGTTTTCAACACCACCACCTGTATCTTTGGTCTAGAAGTAAATACAGGTTACCCCTGCCTTCCGATCCACAGGTTTCTTTGTTTCTGTCTTAGTCTGGATTCTTTCAGGATCAGACCTTGAAACAAAGATGTAAATTCAAGGAGTTTATTGGGAAGTGCGGAAAACACTAGTGGGTATGACGGAGAAACAGAATACAGGAAAAAGAAGATGGTAGAGTACATGCTGTTAAGCCCATGGAAGATTGGAGTTTCATCTTACATGGAAATGCTGACAAAAAAGTATTCCACCTGAGGAGGAGAGAGGGAACTGTGGTATTTATCCACTAACTGGAGAGAGTCTGTGATATGCTTAGAAGTGAAAGGGAAACACACAGCTAAACCAATGACTCTCAAGGGTTCCTGGGGCAGGCTGATTTCTCTGTTGATTCCTCCTCTTTGTGGATCAGTAAGGCTTCCAGTATTCTGGGGAAGCAAGCCTTAGGGGGCCGAGATGCAGATTTGGCAGTTCCTATGTAACAGGATTCCCTCATGAGTCATGACACCGAGGCCTTTCTCTCCAGGAAGCAGCTTTATTCATGCCAGCACGGCTCAGTTGGGTCTGTACCCAAAGAACTGAGCCTCAAATGCTCAGTAGTGTAGTTTTTTATACATTTTCTACTTCTTTGTCTCCCATATATGGTAACACACAAACATGCAGTCTGATTATGTGGTCTCTTGTTACAAGGTCCTGAGGGATGTTGTCATGTATGCATATAGTCAGGTTGCCTTGAGGGTTGTTTATTTTTTTCTTTGCTTAGGGTGGGGACCCTACCATACCTATTCAACTAAAGTTCCTTCCAAGGGTGAAGGATCAGGACAGGAAAAATACTTCTGGCACAGCTTGCGGGACCTTCTTTCAAACTTTGGGAAAGCCATTTTTCTTCCTCTTTTGGACTACAACCATCTACCTACAGTCACAAACTCTCCTTGTTCTGGCCTTAGGCTTTTGTCAGTAAAACAAGGCAGATTCATAAGCTAATTTCTTTTATTGTCCAGCTGCTTCCTCCCCCACCCCCCCCGCCAATCCTCACCCCAAGGCCACCCTCCAATCCTTAGACCTTCCACCCTGGGAAAAGAAAACGGATGTACCTGAGTAAGAAAGACAGAATGAAAGAAACAGAACAAAAAGTATAGGTTGGGGTGCCAGGGTGGCTCAGTCAGTTAAGCATCAGGATTCGGCTCAGATCTTGCAATTCTGTGAGTTCAAGCCCCACATCAAGCTCTCTGCTGTCAGCATGGAGCCAGCTTTGGATCCTCTGTCTTCCTCTTTCTGCCCTTCTCCCACTTGCAAGTGCACTCACACTATCAAAAGTAAATAAACATTAAAGAAAACAAGTAATATAGGTGAACATCTCAAAGTTGTATGTTGTTGTCATCTTATACCTCTGCAGAGTTATAATGTGGGAGAGTTAAGTCTTTGGTGGACTGATTGCTAATAGCCACCTAGTTTCTCAGTGGCTCCGCACAACACAGATCTATTTCTTGTTCACAGAACAATCCATTGAAAGTCTTGTGGGGGCCCAAGTGGTGAAGACTGTGCACCAGGCAGTCACTCAGGGACCCGGGCCCATTCCATCTGGTGATCCTACCTCTAGGTGCTCATAGGTATCTCTAGTCATTTTTAAATTGTGAAAGAATATGACGGATGATGCCTGGGAGACTTTTAAGGACAAATATGAATTGGAGTTCATTATTTCGGCCTACATTCTATTGGTTGAACTTCGGTCATAAGGCTGACTGGGAAATCCAGTTTATCTAAATATTTAAGGGAAAAAGGGAGACACAACAGTAAGTGACGAGGCAATCTTTGTCATGGTGTGCAAAATAATTTAAGAGAAAAAACATTGAACTAAGGATATGAAGATATTGTTTGTATTTATTCACTCACTATCTCTTTGACTCCCAACCTAGTTACTTCATCTGTAGCCCTCACCTATTGACCTGTACAACAGTGACAATCATATGTGTCCTGTTTTAGACTCAAAAGGGAATCAGATATCACTGAGTTTGGCATCTTTCTCTAAGTCTACACTTAGAGAAATGTAAGTGTCTACACCAGACGCTAAGCAATGTCTGGTGTAGAAGGGCCTTGGGGTCTGCATTTTATAATTATTCCAAGTAGTTCTCTATACAAAAGTTGGAGATCCACTGACTTTGTTTAAAACTTTTCATTTTGCAGCTAAAGAAATCATAGCTCAGAGCAATGTAGGAGAACTTATCAGACAGTTCTAGTTAGTATAGACTAAAGCTGAAATCCCTGAGTTACTATCCAATGTTTTTTTCCTTTTTTTTCCTAAACCACTCTATCCGGTGAAGATATTTTTGAGGATCAGATCGCATAATGTATGTAAACACATTTCCTTTGAACTAAAACTCATCGTATTGAAAACGTTACTTAATTTTGTAGCCAGTGGTCAGAAAACACCCTCTTTAGTGTTTATCTAGCTTTGAAAATACTTTTCAGCGTTTATGAAAGATTAGAAACAATATGTGGCAACATTGGTTTCATTCTTGAACTTTAGAATTTCCCTATTATTTTTAAACAATTCTTTCATTTCTAAAATGTGCTCTAGACCGAGGCAGCCATGCTCGGATGTGTTTCTGTATGTCTGGTATCCACCTCCAGCCCATCTTAACCAGGCCCTGTCTATCCAAATTGTGAAGGTGGGGCTTGCTTAGAATTCCTACAACACCTGCCTCTGTCTATTGTTGGTCTTAGGTGGGCGACCTGCTATTCAGTAAAACATCCTGGGCTTAATATGGCTGCCGATCCCTTTCTTGGGGGCAAAGTGTTTTGGTGTTTTTGTTTTTCTACTTTTTATGATACATGTGTTTCCTTCTACCTCTTCCCCAGAAGCAGTGCATTTCTGCCTGGGTGTTAGAAGCTGCAGGTCAGAGGGTCTGCTGTTCCCCATCCTAGTGGTGGATGGCTTTTCCTTCCTACTAGCAGTGGGTCTAGTGAAGTAAGAAAGCCTTTGTACCTGTTCCATAGCAGCTGCTGATTGTCTCTGACATACAGCATCTTTTGCTTTCATCCTGAGTCTTGTGAACACTTAATGGAGTCCCATGGACTTATGATAAAGCATGAATTTTCCTTGTTTCTGGGATTCCTAGATATTTCAAGCTATATTCTAGTTTATAGTTGGCCTTCAACAATTCATTAAAATTTTAACTTACTTCCTGGACCTATGGTATGGCCTCCACTTTTCCCATTCAGGTGAAATTCGTGTGTGTGTGTATGTGTGCCTCCTTGGAGGAGTTGTCACTCTGGAATTCAGTTTGCTTGGTTGTTTCATGAACTCAGCTCTCTCTGATGGACTTAGGGAAAATTATAGTTTTGTAGATTATCCAGATTTTTTGTGTTATTAATGTGAGATCAATATTCTCTTTGGCTGAGCACATGCAAAATTCCCCTTATATCCTGTATTATTTAATTGTGGTATTTAGTTGTCTGAATGGCTCTGGAAACCATTTGGTTCGAGGAAACTATAGAATACACGTATATGTATCATGACCAGTTATGAATCTAAAAAGTCATCACTGTGGCTTGTTCAGAAAGACTGCCCACTCCTTCTCACCATCCTAGGCCTACACAGGAGTTCTATTCTAAACCAGACCAATTCTAGTCTAAACCAGACCATTGCACATCATTGCAAATGTCTGGGCTTAGTGATCTGCTCTGGAGCTGTAGGGTCTAATTGTATAATCTGGGCTCAGGGAAGTAAACTGTGGCCTGCCTAGCTTTGCAATATACTAGGTTCTAATTTTTGAAGCTTATACAGACATGCCCCAGATCAAGTCTGGTTTCTTCTAGGCCCAAAGTAGCCTTTGTAGTAATGGGGTACTTCATATGATGTTGCCTAAGTCTTAAAGATATAAAAGAATTGACTCATTAAATTTTCAAACCATAGCGAGCACCCACAGACCCAGCATGAGACTTGGACTAGACGTAAGCCGGTGGGTCACAAGACTATGGCATTAGCAGGCAGTCACAAGGTGGCCTATGACTCCTAATGAATGCTGTTGGGCCTATTATGCCCCCAAATGGCATAATTCCTTACAGAAAAGGAAAGGGGTGTTGGGCCTGAGCCCTTGACTTTACCATATGATCTTTTGTAGTCTCAGTGTCCTCATCTGTAAAGTGGGAAGGATAATGGTAATAACACTTATCTTCTAATGTTATACGAAGATTAAATGAGTTAGTTCATGTGAAACATTTATGAGAGTACCTAGCATATGTTAAGCCTTCAATAAGTAAAATTTGGTGTCAAGCACAATGCTAATAATTATTCCTTAAGATTTGACGTTTTCTAGTTTCCCATAGCTTGCTTTATTGCTATATTCTTTCTGCTTTCCGATCTACTATAAGGACACAACTCTTCAATTTCTGCAACTTTTTTTATCCTAAGTAATTTTTAAAAAGAAATTTCAAAAACAATTATCTATGAAGTTACTGACAACTAGATTTATTGTTCACTATTCGGTTTAAATCCTTGCTAAGACTGTTACCAAGAAAGTGAGTAGTGAAAATTGCATAATTTCGAAGGAAGTGGAATGAGGTATACTTCCTATAGCAAATATATATTATTTGTTTCATTTCAGTTGAAAATATCTCCTTTAAAGAATATTCTATGAATCTCTTTTAAATAATGAGATACTTTATAAGCCAAGACAGACAAAATATATTAATTTAAAAGCGATTTTATCAAACAGTAAAATCTGTTAAACTGCATACTATTAAAATCAGATACTACTATAGCTGGAAGCTATATAGATGCTAACATTTTAGCTAAGAAAGAAAAGAAAAGAAACATTTGTGTCAGGTAAGTAATAAATGAATTATAAATGAATGTTGAAGAATGAGGATAGCAAAACACTTTCTTATACACAAAATATAGTTGCAAACACTTTTTGCTATTTCCTAAAATGACGTCCTGGTCAAAAATATTGCTGATCTTCAGAGACACTCTTGTGTCTCTCAAATTTTCTTAGGAATTTTTGGTGTTATTAACACAACAGAATTCAAGACCATACAACTGGATCATTTCTGGAATGAATGAAACCACTTGGTAATTTCATACAATTCAATGACGGATCATTTGTTCCTTCATTCATTTATCAAACAAGTCCTATGTGAAAGTTATGGGCACTGTGCTAAGGGTATAAAAAGAGGAGTGAGATGCATTCCAAGGAATGATCTCACACAAATAATGGGCGCACCAGCAAAGGAGTGAAGCATCAACAAAAAAACACAGGAAGTGTGGTAGGAATTTGAATGGTTCAGAAATACACACAAGTTTCTATTGAGAGATAGGAGCACACTGAATTAATTTAATTATCAGAGCTGAATATTTTATTTCTTTCAGTTATAAAGCCAGTCTATTTTTATAACTGCCCTCTAAACATGAATTAGACAATAAAACTGAAAAATAGACTTCTTATAAATGGACAATGGAGAAAAGGAGGTAAACTTTTGGTGAAGGTCCTGTCTCCACGATTCCCGGTTAAGAGACAACATTATGAAAAACTGGGAGATCTTTTAAAACTAGGGTTTCCTTTCAGTATCCTTAGATGGCTTTAAAAAAAAAAAAAAAGCTTGGTCCTACATTAGTGAACATAGAAAATTGAGATTCTTTTGTAAGATCTGGGACTGCTGTGTAAGATAATAAATGTATTTTACTTTTTAAATATTTCCAGCGAAGGTTTTCATGAGCTTCATGTGTAAGAGAAACACGCAAAGAATGCATTTTAGTGAAACAAGAAACAACTCAACTCTTGGGATTGTTTCAGTAGCCAGTGAGAGGAACCTGCGTTCAAAAGTCACAGGAATTTAGGCTGAGAAAATGCTGCTTGTCACACATTTAAAATGCACACAACAGCAAAGGAAGTTGAAGGAAATTTAAGAGTTGAGGTTTGAAACAACGAACGTTGTGTTTTATCACAACGAAGGCATAGAGTATGAACCAGACTTTTTCAGTCGTTGAAACACTAGACAAGGAGAGGCCTGGGATCTTTACATTTGCAAAAGTAGATTGTTTCAAGAAATGCTGTGTTTTGAGACAAATTTAATCAGGCATGTTTAACTGGCAGAAATATTTTTACTTCTATTAATGTATTTAGAGACACTGAAATTCAAATTTGAGTTGCATCCTTTCTTGCTTGGATATTTGCTCTTAATTAAAACACTTTCTATCCCTTAATCCGTTCTATCCTTTAGCTTTTTTGCTATATATGAAGTTCTAAATCACGTAGAATTAGTGAGAATGTAAACTGCCTTTTATAATGGCTTTATTTTCATATTACTAAAATCTTATTAAAATGTAGAAATGTTAAAATATTAAGTGACTGTAATATGTGCTGCCAATATTAATTTTGGAGGCTTTAATTTTTGAGATGGATATTAATTGCTCTGAAGATTAAAGTGTTATTCTTTGATGTTTCTGGAATATATTCATCCCTTGAGATATGCCATTACACACCTTTCTTTCCCAGAAATTTTGCATTTAGGGACATGAGAGTTAAATTTACATAGTTCACTATTTTTTTTTCATTTTATTACTCTTAAATTTAAACATGTTCTGCTACTCCAACAAAATTTCTGTGGCTTCACAGAAATATTAAACATTAAAGGACAAAGCTAATTCAAAACATGGCTGTAATGTACTTATGATGTGCTCAAGAATGACTTAGGACTAACTCAGAAAACAAATAAAGGAAAATGTTCTCATTCTCAGATTATTGACAATATTAACAATAAGATGATTCTCATGTAATAATTATCAGAACGATTGGTACTCATAAAAATGAAGTCATATGAAGGGAAAAAGTTCTGCAGACTAGAATGTTTGGCAAACTGTGATGTGCAACCTGAAGGAAAAGGTAGCATTTAGATTGGAGAAGACATTCCAAAACAGAAGATTCAGCAAGAGTTTCGTGAAGGGAGTTTATTTCTGGGATAGTGAGAAGCAGGTCACCATGTTGGATGGGTAATTTAGAGGCAAATTCTGGAGGGCCATAATGGAAGCCAACAGAGGAAAGAAGGAGAAGTTGATTAACAGGAAAAAAATGCCATGTAAAGGTCGAGGAAAATTTGGACTGAGATGGGGCCACTGAATTAGGTGAACTCCAGAGTGAAGTTTCAAAAGAGCATTAAGAATCGAAGCCACATTATAGAAGTCTAAGAAGAAAAACAGTTATGATAAATGGTGGCAGCAGGAATAGCCCACTCATCTGAGGAAAAGGAAAATTAGGGTCAAGGAAAGTTGTAGAGTAAGTGTCTGTGTGTGTGTTCAGGATAGATAACACATTCTATAAAATGTGATCAAATGAAAATAAAATATCTAGCATGAATACATGGAATCTAGTATGCTTCTCGGGTACAGCGAGTGAGTAGAATTATGTGATTAATTGCATTCGATAAATTTAATATCACGAATTCCTTTGGCACACAAACGGCCTCGTGTGTCCTCGTGTTTGAGGGATATATTTTCGATAGATGGCAAAATGCAGATTCCTGTTTTCCTGCAACAGGTTAAGTGCCAGGAATGACAACGTGCCGCTCACCTGAGCAACCCTGAGCCATGCTGGGACAAACAGTGCAGGGACTAGCCTGCTAACCAAGCAGTTCTGTGTAAGCATCATTCCGCTCAGGTTCTGTGGGACTGAGGTGTGTGAAAACTCACTGCTCCCATCCTTAGAATGTGGAGTACCTATTGTGTAGGGTATTTGTCATTTTCAGTCTGTTTATAATCTTTTTTTCCATTTAGGGAAGGCTCCTTTTGACTGGAGGTGGTTAATCAGTAGTCTTTATTACCCTGCACCTCACCTCCATCTGCCACACACACACACACACACACACACACACACACAAAACACATAACACACACACACACACACTCCTAACACACAAGTTATCATCTGATCGACGTTTGCCAATCAGATTCACCATACCCCTGGTCATAGTGATGGGTGATCAGGTCAGGGTCAATGGGCATGTGACCAGACCAGGGCAATCCGAGTATCCCCAGGGCTTTGACTCTTGACGGCTACAGGAAAGGAGTATACTTTTATTTTCTCTGAGATTGCTAGGCTTAAAGGACAAATAAACCTAGACCTGCCAATTATTTTTGCAATCACATCAGAGAAACATTCCTGGGAACAAAGCCCGCTCAGAAAAAGCAGAGCTGAGAGATAGAGAAGGACAGAACCCTGATGAAATTGGTTTAAGTTCCAGGATCCACTTATGGTTCTATTTCTGTTCTGTAAGCCAGAACATTCTTTTTCTTTTCCTCAGTTTGTTGTTATTTGCTACTTTTGCTCAGTTCATTATTATGATGCAACTCCTGAGAATAGTTGGTCAAAATGTAAGGAGAAAAGGTATGAGCAGGAGAATTATAACTATTCCCTTATCTGAGTACCTAGACCTCTTTAATATTCATTTCTATAAGTAACGCACACTTCACTTCCTCCAATGTGTTATGGCCTTTCATGTACATATTTTTATTTCTGGTACTAGAATGTGGACTTCTTGAGAGCAGGGATAGTTTCTACTGTTTGTTGGTTTTCTGCCATTCTGTTGTGTGACAGACCCTATAACTCAGTGGCCCTCAGGCGTCCCAAGCTTTTCCCCTTGTTCATCTCCCACTGCAGAGACTGGCAAAGGCCAGATATTCACTTTCTGAGAAAGTGCTACTGCTAAGACTGATAGTGTGTTTCAATTCTGCTCATTGAGGTATAAGTAGAAATGTGCTGAGAAAAATGGTTTATTTTCCAAGAAAAGTTCTGTTTTTGCCATTACTTCTTTCTTTGTGCTTGGAACATGGATGTGCAAAAAGACAGTGTCTTGAGCTGCAGCAACCATATTGTGATAAGGAGGCACGAGCATGAGAGAAACAAAAAGCCAACTTGCTTTAAATAAAAATTGTACCATGCCTGAAACTACCTGTATTCAAACTTATTTTTACTCGATCAAGTTTAGAATACACAGGCCCATGTTTATCTAGACCTTACTTTAACAAGTTAGTGATTATATACCAAACTTCTTGTTTCCTGAATGATCCATCAACTTCAATCTAGACGTTAATGTCTATGAATCTCTAATTTTGAGGTTGGCAAAATTTTGTGTTGGAAAGCACATAAGCATTAAAATCAGAGGAGTTGAGCTGATTTCTATTCTCAGCAGATTACTAACTGTATGATAGGACCTTATAAAAGTCACTGATTATGAATTTCTGCTTCTTTTTATTATAGTGGTGATAAATTATATTCCTTAGGTGCTTCACAGTTTGGCATAAGGATTTAGTTGGAAAATGTATGTGAATATATTTTATAAGATGTAAGATGCTAAACAAATGTTAATTACACATTTTTAATTTAATTTCTTCATGCAGAACTGTAGATATGTAGATTTAGTTGGAAAATGTATGTGAATATATTTTATAAGATGTAAGATGCTAAACAAATGTTAATTACATATTTTTAATTTAATTTCTTCATGCAGAACTATAGATATGTCTTATCCTTCATGCAGAACTGTAGATATGGTAAGCAGCAAAGATCCCCTAAGAGAATATTATTAATCACTTATTTTGCATAAACTTAGTTATAAAGTAACATTATATTTAAGTTAAAATACTTTCCACTGTGTGAAGATCATGCACTATTTTGTTTGTAAATCATATACTTATGACGGCCTGTTTATGTTCATCCTCCACGATGACGAAGGAACAAAGAAATGCCTGGAAATGTTTTATTCGTAATGCCATAAAAGCCCAGATTCACTGTGGTTATTTCAACAGAGCAGAAGTGCTAACATGTTAAAGTTAAGCATTGAAGAAACCTCACACTATTTTGATACTGTTACTTGAAAAGTAATATGGCAGAGCCTTTGACTATGTCTAGAATAATACCTGGAGAATCCAGTGTCTGTGTAAAATTTCATAGGATCAGCTGTTTAAACATCAGCCTGATTAAATATCAATACATGTTTTGCAAGCATTGTAAATTTTACCCTATTATTATCTCGTAACATAATTTTCCACTAGTAAACAGGTTTTCCTGAAAGCAGCCAAATTATCTTGTATCATGTCCTCATCCCAAAATGTAAGGGTGTTCTACCAAAACACTCCAGGGAAAATAGCAGGTTTCCATCTGCCTTGTCCTGCGTACCAAAGATCAGAAAGTTCACCTGGCTGGTTTTAAAATAGCCTCATTCCAATAATGCAAGAGAACTTATGCCTTTTCTTGGTCTTCTTAGTTACAAAACTTAAGCTTTTTTTCACTATGCATTATCTAAAATAAATAACACATTAATGTAACAAAATACAAACTCCAAAATAACATCGTCTAGAGGGAGGCTTTTATTCTTTTTTTAATATTTGTATTCCAACTTTCATATTTCCTTTTTCTACTTTAAACATTTCTTAATTCCTCCAAATATTATTATAAAAGAAAAAAGATCTTTCAACTTTGACCATTTGAATTGTAATTACCTAGTGCTCGCTACTTAGGGAAGAATACATAATAATCATAGTTGTTTTGGGTTTAAGGTACAGTATGGTTTACTTCTTAATTTAACTTGATTAGAAATGAAATAGATAGTAATTGGAATACATTTGAGATGATGAGCTCCTGCAAAGTAAAGAGTGTACCTTGTCCCTCTTTTGTAACTTTCTAATAATACGAAAATACTAGTCTGACAACTGGTAGTGTGGGTCAGTACTTGTTTGATTAACCTATACATCAGCATCATTCAAACTTGTTAGTACATCCCAAATAAAAATCACAATTAAAAAAGCAAAAATTTGCAACATAAATATCATAGCGGTTTTTTTTTTTTTGGTATTTTTCCCCTTTTATCTCCAGTTGGCATCAGAGAGATATAATTTTATAAATGATATTTATACCTATTAGTAGGTATAAACTCTCAAATTTTATTCACTTAACCCTGGTTGATATAAATAAGTAAATGAATAATGAGTAAACAGACTTTTTAGGGCAATGATAAAGAGTTGAGGATGAATTTTCTTCAATACCGATACTAAATTGAAAATCAATAGTGTTTTTGCCCAGAGAGGAACAAAATTAAATCAATTTCCAGACCAAATTGGTGTTGTTGTTGTTTTTCTTTTAGTTCTGAAGAGCTGATTTGATTTTTATTCATAAAAGAAATTTCATGTATTAAATTGTCTTTCAGTCCCTCCACTTCAATTATCCTAATAATAGGAAAATATACAGAAGGTAAACCAAACTTATTTCTATCCTAGTTAACTTTGAACTATACATACTGTTAGAATTCTAAAAGATAATATTTTCAGTGTGCATGATTTCAAAGCAACATAAATATATTTTATACAGTACGTATTTTAAAAGTTGACAGTGTTTTCGTACCATTCGTATGCTGTTCTGGAACAAATAGCAAAAAAGCAAACCAAAACAACAACAACAACAAAAACCACAAGAACCAAAGAAAAAGAAAAGAAAATGAAAAAAGAAAATTAGTGTTCTCACCAGACTGCCAAGAATTCTCCTTATGGATCCATGCAAGCCTCTAATTTTTTGCGGGTTGCTTTTATAGCTTTTGGAATGTTGCCATTGAATTTTCCCTTAATTTATTGTCAGACTGTTTCTAGTAGATTTCTCTCAGTGGTTTGCTGAACTCTCCCCAGCAAACTGCCCTCAAGTCACCTGAGCCATAGCCAGCAGAGGACTCTTATGACCCATGTCTACAGGCTGTTGAGCTCAGCTCAGGGAATTGTGCATCCTGACCATCAGAGCTCTTCCAGGTAAGGCCAGTCCACTTCCAAAGAGTTGCTGGACCTCTCCCAGCACATTGGCACACTCTGACGGCTGGACTATTCCCAGTCAACTGGCAGAATATAATCAGTTGGCTGCTGACAATGGAAATGTAGCCCTCACTACTCAAAAGATGACACCTTTCTTCATGAGGCAATTCGGTGATACAGGGGGAAAAACTGTAGCCATGGTTAGAGCAAACCAGTGTTTAATGTAGAAACAGTCACTGCTTACCACAAACCCTCAATACAACCAGCAAACAAATTTACAAGTTAGAGCTGAGTTACAGATTTCCCACACATATTTCTTCTATCCAGCTTTTTTAAAAAATAATGTTTATTTATTTTTGAGAGAGAGAGAGAGAGAGTGGGGGAAAGGCAGAGAGAGAGGGAGACACAGAATCTGAAGCAGGCTCTGCTGATAGCTCAGAGCCCGATGCAGGGCTTGAACTCACAAGCCATGAGATCATGACCTGAGTCAAAGCTAGAGGCTTAACTGACTGAACCACCCAGGTGCCCCTATCCAGATTCTTTTTTTAAGTTTATTTACTTTATTTTGGGAAAGAGAGAGTGTGAGCAGGGGAGGCAGACAGAGAGGGAGAGAGAGAATTACAGGTAAGCACTGTGCCATCAGCATAGAGCTTGACTCAGGGCTCGATCCTGCAAATTGTGAGATCATGACCTGAGCTGAAATCAAGAACTGGATGGTTAAGCAACTGGCCACCCACGCATCCCTCTATCCAGCTTTTTGTTCTCTAGAGCATTTGTCTCAAATTTTAGTCTACTATTCTATCATCAAAATACATTTTAATAGTTTTAGAGATTTTTTTTTGCAAATATGAGTTACAACAAGTAAAGGCTTACCACTATTCTTTTTACATTTTTTATGGATTTATTAACTATGATAATGGAATCTTCACAATTTCATCTTAGTTTGATTAAAATAATTTTTAACACGCTTTCAATAAGCATTAGTTAGAAATTTTCTACCTATCCGTTTTCTTACCTATCCATAGTGCAATTATAAAAATCAGGAGGGAAACACTAACATGACATTATTAGTGAATTTATGGACCTTACTCAAAACTCATCAATCGTCCCCAGAATGTCTTTTAAGTGTAAGACATTTTATGTATTTTTTTAAATTTTATTTTAAATGTAGCCCATTTTAGAAATAGGAAATGGAGCTGTGTAAAGCATGATTTTTTCCACAATTATAAAAAGAGAGAAAAAGGGATGAACATGGAAATTCTGATGCACAATGATCTTATATAGTAAGGTACAATAAGCAACATTTGACCCGGAAATATATATGTTGTCGCCCAACAAACTGTATTTGTTAGTGTCATCAAAAAACCTTGTTGTGGAGGGGGTGGGGCACCTGGGTGGCTCAGTGGGTTGAGCTTCAGACTCTTGGTTTCTGCTTGGGTCATGATCTCGTGGTTTGTGAGATCCAGCCCCGCGCTGGGCTCTGCACTGACAACGCAGAGCCTGCTGGGAATTCTTTCTCTCTCACTCTCTTTCTGCCTCTCTCTCTCTCTCTCTCTCTCTCACACACACACACACACACACACACACACACACTAAATAAATAAATAAATAAATAAACTTAAAAAAAAACTTGTTTGGGGAAAGCTGTCAAGTTGTCTCCTGCTTTTGCTCCAACTTACCTCTGAGGTTCAGTAACTTTACCTTGAACATAATGTTATTTTTCATAATAATGTTGATCTAAATTGCTAATTTTCACAACTTTCTCACTTGTTTTCTGGCTTCTAATGTTTCATACTGTGTAAACTTCAATACGTTATCTGACACCTTGGCGTCTCAGTTTCCTTATCTGGAAAATAGGAAATTCAATAGATATTTTGTTTAGTATGATTAAAAGTGATGAAATATTTAAAGTCCCTACCTAGTGGAGTCTGGCACATTTCAGGGGATCAATGAGTGTATTTTTCTTTTCCTTTTGAGTCCCAGAGTGAAAGCCTTAACACATGACAGCTGGCTCTACACATCAGCAGAGGAGACTGTAACTTGAATGGCATGAATTGCCATCTACTCAAAAAGCATCAGGCTTTAAAATGCCTGCAATTCCCTTTGAAGACTCATGCCTTCCATACACCAAATGCTTCTGTTAAGACCCACATGTTTTATCTGAGTTGTGGGAGGAGGGACTAACATTGATTCATTATCATCTTTCGGTTTATGGGTTTATGTAACGGTCTGGTTACATGGGAATGGACCATGGCGGAGAGTCTAAAGAGGGCAAGTCAGGACAGGGCTTCTGGTGGTCCTCTGAACGGAAAGGTGATCATCTCGGGCCTGACGACCTAGAAGAAGGGAAGATCTCTAAAGCCGAGGCGTAAATGCAGCCAGGATGAATAAGAACCAAGACTAGATTCTCGAGTTTTTACATTGGACTGTAGAGTAAGTCTTGAGTATGACCCAAGTTACTCTTTGCCTTTCTTTTTCTTTCCTAAAAACAAAATTCACTGTGTCTGTTAGTGGATACTGATGCCTTCTCTTAAGTGCTTTAAGCTAGATATGAGGGCAAGGCACAGGGTAGGATGAGACTAGGGAAAAATACTTTAGGGCGCTGTGAAAAACACCATCTACCCTGGTCCAAACATTAGGTTACTGGGTGTGTGACATGTTGACTCCCATAACATTTATTGCTTTCACCTGCACTTTGTCATTGACTTGTCTGTTTTTCCAACTAGATTTTAAGCCTTTTACACACAAGTGTTTGTCTCCATCTTCAGGGCCTAGAATAATGCCTGACACTTAAATTAGGTTGTTGTGATACTTCATTTTATGTGTCCACTTGACTGAGCCTGTGGGGACCTAGACATTTGATCAAACATCATACTGGGTATTTCTATAAGGTTCTTTTGGGATGAAATTAACATTTAAATTGGTCAC
Organism: Felis catus; assembly: GCF_018350175.1. NCBI lineage: Eukaryota > Metazoa > Chordata > Mammalia > Carnivora > Felidae > Felis > Felis catus. The sequence continues at coordinate 153,148,787 of NC_058375.1, forward strand.
ATGGGTAAAGCAGATTAACCCCCTCCCCTCCCAATGTGGAAGGGCTTCATCCAATAAGCCACAAACCTGAATAGCACGAAAAGGTGGGCCCTCTTTCCTTCTGCCTGACAGCTTTCTAACTGGGACATAAACTCTTCTCTGCCGTTAGACTAGAACTAAAGTCCGACTCTTTCTGGATCTTGAGACTGCCGGCCTTTGGACTACAACTATATCATTGATTCTCCTTGGTCTCCACCCAATGGACTGACCCTACAGATCTTGGGACTTGCCTCCCTCCATAATCACATTGGTAACATTCTTTTTCTTTTTTTCTTTTTTAAATTTATATCCAAGTTAGTTAGCATATAGTGCAACAATGATTTCAGGAGTAGATTCCTTAAGCCCCTTCCCCATTTAGCCCATCCCCCCTCCCACAACCCCTCCAGCAACCCTTTGTTTGTTCTCCATATTTAAGAGTCTCTTATGTTTTGTCCCCCTCCTTGTTTTTATATTATTTTTGCTTCCCTTCCCTTGTGTTCATCTGTTCTGTATCTTAAAGTCCTCATATGAGTGAAGTCATATAATATTTGTATTTCTCTGACTAATTTCACTTAGCATAATACCCTCCAGTTCCATCCACGTAGTTGCAAATGGCAAGATTTCATTCTTTTTGATTTCCAAGCAATACTCCATTGTATATATATACACCACATCTTCTTTATCCATTCACCCATTGATGGACATTTGAGCTCTTTCCGTGCTTTGGCTACTGTTGATAGTGCTGCTATAAACATTGGGGTGCATGTGTGACTTTGAAATGGCACACCTGCATCCCTCGGAAAAATACCTAGTAGTGCAATTGCTGGGTTGTAGGGTAGTTCTATTTTTAATGTTTTGAGGAAACTCCATACTGTTTTCCAGAGTAGCTGCACCAGTTTACATTCCCACCAGCAGTGCAAAAGAGATCCTCTTTCTCCACATCCTCGCCAACATCTGTTGTTGCCTGAGTTGTTAATGTGAGCCATTCTGACAGGTGTGAGGTGGTATCTCATTGTGGTTTTGATTTGTATTTCCCTGATGATGAGTGATGATGAGCATTTTTTCATGTGTCGGTTGGACATCTGGATATCTTCTTTGGAGAAGTGTCTATTCATGTCTTTTGCCCACTTCTTCACATTAGTAAAATTCTTATAATAAGTATCTATCCTCTATCTATCACCTATCTATTTACCATCTATTGGTTCTGTTTCTCTGGAGAATCCTGACTAATACAGTGATCAATAATTTTGTCTTATTACTTTTGAATAAGTAAATGAGTGGGCAAAAGTAAATTGTTAGGCAAAGTGAATCCACTTTACTCCTGCAATGAGGTGTTTGGGCTAATGATGACCCCTTTTAGCTATAACGTTTTTAAGATTCTAAAGCCTCTCGTCTTCTGCTTATTGTATTTTAAAATAACCAGATAAAGAAATGACATACTTTTCTTCACGGGTTGAGGAAAGGGAAAAATCGAAAACAAAAGCAAATCTTTGCATCGATAGCAACGTCTGTTTGTCACAAAGTGTGAGTAGACGGATGTCACATTTCCATCTTGGAGGACTGTGAGCAAGTGCCTATTCTCTCATTTGACATACTTTCCTCTATTTCCTGGCATATATCTCATTCCATCCCATCTTAGGTATCGCATTTCTTAAAAAGTGTTTTTTTTTTTTAAGAATGATAGTGCACTAGGTTTTATAAAATCTCTTGCACCAAAAACAAAATGGAAAAATGGTCCAAAGTAAAACACAAATGTTACCGGTGCTATGGATATTGTAACTAATTTCAGATCCCAAACATTGTCCTAATAGGTAGACTAACACTCAAAGGGATAGATTTTCTTCTTTAGGGTTCTCATGTGCCACTCGAGGACCAAGAAAGATGTAGTCCAGGTGAAACCATAAAAAAGGAAATAGCTACATTATGTCATATTGCTTAAAAAAGAATAGCAACATATTCTGGCGCTGCTCTGTGATAGATATTGTTTTAAGAAGTTTAACGTATATTAACCATTTAATTCTGGTTACAACTCTATTATCATCATTATTATTTTATAGATGAGAAAACTGAGACACAGAGAGGGTGAAATCAACATGCGCACCGTTGTTAAGTGACAGAGCTGGGACTTAAATCCCAAAAACTAGGGACCAGGGGTCAAATGCTAAACCATGGTAAGCTTCCACTTGGCATGCATGGTTTGATCCTTATTGTGTCCTTTGAAGCACGTTTGAATGCCCCCACTTAACAGACGAGGAAGCCAAGTATCAGAGTGTTGGTAACTCATCAAGATACCTGTGACAGGATGGAGATGAGATGTAAACATGGATTTTGCCGATTTGGGCGTCCCTGTTCTTCCATACCTTGGTACACAGGTTCTGTGTTTCTTTTTCATCCTTCATCAGTATGCTTGTAATTTCATGTTTCTGGGTCAAGTAACCTGCCTGGCAACTTCTGATAGGATTCTTTGTCCTGGGGAATGCTGGTGTTTTTTTTTTACAGAGATTTTCTAGAGATTCAGTGTGCGGTCTCAGGAGCCACCAGCCTCCAGTGGTGATGTTTTGACCACAACCATCTTTAATTCAATCACGTATTCACCCTTAAATACTCTTATGCACCTACAAGGCGCTCGTCTATGTGGAACCGCTCAAGGTCTTCGCAGGTTCCCGGCACCGTGCCAGTCATGGTGGCTACAGGATAACCAAGGTTAAGTCCAGGTTTTAAGGGGTTCACAGCAAAGTAGAGGATTATCCCCATTCAAAGAAACCTCTTGTTTGAGTACAGCATGTAGAACAAACCCTGTTACATCCCCTTGTGCCTTCTCCCCAACTAACCCCTAACATCATCTGTGAATGGTAGTTTGCTACTCTCACAGCTATAAAAGAACGAAAGCCAAGGATGTCACAAGTGCCCCAAAGTGTCTTTTTGGTCACCTGAGATTTATTATATCATACTCTAGAGAAGGCAAGAGAGGAAATAATAATAACAATAACAACAGGAACAATTAATACCTCTATTATAAGTGCTTGACGCTCCCTTTAAGCCAGCCATAAGGCAAATTTATAATTCTCATCTGCTGAAAACAGAAACAAAGACAGTTTCAGCAAATTGCTCAAGGTCGAATGGCCCGTGGTAGCATGGGCGGGATTTTAGGCAAGGAAACCTGAGGCCGGAGCTGAACTTCTTGGCCAGTAAAGTAAAAGATTTAATAAGAAAAGTGAAACCTGTGGTCTCTTCTTGCCAGGATCTTAAAATAGAGGACATAAAAATATTAAAAATCCATTTGTGAAACATCATAAAAGGAAGTAAAAATACGGTGCCAACTAATTAAGACTATCCTCTGGACCAAGAAAGAACCTTTATTGATTACCTGTTAGGATGCTGGTACTGACATCTCTCTCCAGCTCCTGCCCGCACTCCTACAGGCCACTGTAGAGCCAGGAACTTGAACCACACAGAGCTCAGGAGCCGTTCTCTTGCCCAGCCCATTCACTCTTTCTCAGTGATTACCTTTTAATTCACAGTCTGTAACCAGCAGGTTGAAACCCCTTGAGGGCAAGCACTATGCATGTTTCTATGTCTAGTGCTAGGAGAGTGAGACCAATTGAGGAATGAATAAATGAATACATCAGTAGATACTATGCCTATTTTTACAGTTGAGGAAATGACCACAGAGAGCCTATGCGTCTCATTCATGTTACACGGCAGGTACCTGAGGGAATGAACACCAGTCCCAGGTGGCCTTGCCTCTACACCTTGTCATCTTCAGGTGAGCTTAAATGACATGAACACAATGTGAATGAGGTGGCATGGAAATCTGTGTCAGAGCGGGAAGAAGTGGATGGTTTGGTCATGAGACTTCTTCATTCTAACTGGAAAAAGAGTTATGGGGTATATTTTTAACTTTTTAAAGTACTTTTAAAGTTTATTTATTTTTGAGAGAGAGAGTGAGTGAGTGGGACCAGGGGCAGAGAGAGAGAGAGAGAGAGAGAGAGAGAGAGAGAGAGAGATTGAGAATCCCTAGCAGGCTCCACACTGTCAGCACAGAGCCCGATGGGGGGCTTGACCTCATGAACCCTGAGATCATGACTTGAGCCGAAACCAAGAGTCGGACGCTTGACCAACCGAGACACTCAGGCGCCCCTATTTTATTTTTTGTTTTCACCTCAAGGACATGAAAAATAAGAAGTTGAGATGAGCACCTTCCATGGGAGCAGAGAACAGTTTGGATCAGCGAACGGTAGGACAGTCACCATTGCTTATACCCAGTCACACTTTGCATTTAAGACTCGGCTGATTTTTCCTGTCATGGGCTTTCTAAGTGAAGCGAACAAATAAAAACAGACTGCTTCCACTGCAACACGGCTGAGTGAAATCTGTGCCCAGCTCAGGGTTCAAACGCAAAAGGAAATGCGGAGAGTTGCATATTTTAACGTGTCATTGGTGATTGGCCTGGAGTCTGTTTTTCCCATGTGAGATTAACCCGAGGTCTGCTCAGGTCTCTTTGGCTGCACACTTCCCACTGGGCTTCTGGAGTGTCTCCGGAGCAGCAGGAAGTTTGGCCACCCCGTCTAGCATCATGAGGCACAACACCTTTTCAGTCGGCTTGATCTCACTCTTTGAGCAGCTATGTGGTGATTCAGAGGCGAAGAGGCAGATAATTGGACAGTGGAATTGAGTCCTGTGTGGTATAGTGTTAAAAAAGAAATTCCTTCCATACGAACTTGGAAGCGAAAAGAAAACCCAAACAGAACCTTTTGTGCACAGCAAATGAAGCCAAAGAGAGGTTTATAGGCAGCCCGGCTGTGGGTGAACCTGAAGGCCACTGGCCAGAAAGCTCATGGGTAATATTCCCCATGCCATGTTGCTATCAAGTAGAAACCTATTTACAAAATTACAATCTATTATTTCCCTCACCTGCTTACTCAGGATAGCAGGTATACCATAAAATCACATACGAAAAGTGACTTGGGCACAAAATTTTATATTAGTTCCTCTCAGTTTCTCCTAATTTTTACAGAAAAAAATCAAGCTTAAGCAAAACCACTTCCTAAGTTCTCTTTGCAATGACCATACGCGTTGTCTAACCTACCAGGTAAATTCTATCTACTACAATCAATACCATCACTACATCGCAAACAATACTATATCTTAAGTCAACCAAACATAAACAGAAGTCTGGCATACTGAATAACCATTTATTTTAAAAGGATGATTAATAGGAAAGGACACTCCATTTTTTAAAGCCATATTTATACAGAATTTACCACTCAAATCAAACGCCAATTTTTGACTGGACTGTGGTCAAGGTCACTGTTGAATATACAAGATAGAATAGACATAGTTCCACCAATTCTAACTTAATAATTTTGCTGTTTTATTTGTCCAATTTCTTCTTTTCTCAAGAAAGCTAGTTAATCAAAGGCAAAATAGATCACAAAATTACAACAAAAGAAGATCAAACTATATCATGACCAATGTGGAAAATTCCCCATAGCCCAGTATTAATTTTATTACTTAGAATTAAGCACGCGAATTAACACAGACATTTCAGTGTATCACTTAATTTAATCACAAATATGTTATATGCATTTTAGTAATGAATTCCTTTTTCTTCCTCAAACCTGATGTCAAGTTTTAGGTCTACATTTTCAGCATGGACTTGCTAGGTGGCAATGCCGTGTTTGGAAATATCCTGGTGGACCTATAAGCTGTGGTATGCCCAAACAACACAAAAGAGATGTATCTGCCTTAATGCATGACCACACACTTAGTGGCTTAAAACAACACACATTCATTATGTGTCGGTCAGAGTTTGCCATGGGTCAGACGGGGGTAAAATGAAAGGGTTGGCAGAGCTGCGTTCCTTCTTGGAGGTTCTGGGGGAGAATCCATTTTCTTCCCCCTTGTTCTTTCTTACTTTCAGAGGCTTTCATTCTTGACTTGTGACGCCCTTTCTCCACCTTCAAAGCCAGCAGCGTCATCTCTATGTCATGCTTCGTCCACTTACATCTCCCTCTGAACAAAGTGGAGAAACATTCTGGCTTTTAAGAACTCGTTTGATGAGGTTGGGCACACCTGGATAATTAAAAGTAATCTCCACCTCTCAAGATCCCCACCTTTAGCCACTTCGGCAAAGACCCTTCCACCATTATGTATTCATGAGTGCCAGGGATTTTTAGGACATGCGTGTTTTTGAAAGGAGTCGTTTCCTACCTCCTACAATAGAGCTTTTTGCTTTTTTTTAATGAAAGAATTGTAAATTCTAACTCGTATATACACAAGACTCTTGAAGATTTTCGCAAAATTTTACTCATTGATTCATTCATTCACTCGCACATTTAGGCAACATTAACAAAGCATCTGTTATAAGTCATATACAAATGCAAATACAAACAAATTAGTGTCCTCACTATTAAGTCTCCTAAACTTTTCTACCTACAGCCTTGTGTTAAAACTGTTTCCTCTGCCTGATATACCACCTTTACTCTAATACAAAGTAAGTTCCTAAATACATTCATTAAGAGTCATTTCAAGGGACACCTGGCTGACTCAGCCAGTGGAGCACGTGACTCTTGATCTTGGGGTTGTGAGTTCAAACCCAATATTGGGAATAGAAATTATTTAGAAATAAAATCTTAAAAAAAGACTCATTTCAAATACTACCTCTTCCATAAAGCTTTTTTTTTTTTTTTACTATCCCAACTGTAAGAAATCCCATCTCAAATTTCATAATACTTTACGTTTATAATTTAATGATATGTTAGCCTTTTTGCCGTTATTTGTATATATTCCTTTCTCCTTTTAGGGATTGTAAGTTCCTTTATATCATGGACCATTCATATTTGAATGTAGGAGGAACCAAGAATGACAATCAGTATAGATGGACTTACCATACATATTTGTGGAAACTTTCTTTATCAAAATAGATTTGCTTATGACTTAAAACAGTGGAAGACATCAAAAAAATTAGTTTTGTTTCAAAGTTTTACCATATTTCTACAGGAAGAAAATTGTAAGGAAAAGAGCAAAGTAAATTAATTGGAGGTTAAGACCCTCATAGCAAGAAAAACCCTCTAGTTTGCCAATTTATGAAGCCAAAATGGAGAATTATGGAGAAATTTCCCTGCAGATCTCTTGCTCCTGCCAAAGCAGACAGCCAAAATGAGGTTTATAGTCACTCGTATTTTTCAACAATGTGCCTCACATTGCCAATAGAGAAATGCCTCCTCTGTGACCTTGAAAATGGCCTCATCTCTTTATCAGCTTTCCATCTAGTAAAATTAGATTCTTTGCTTTTACAGTAAATTTTTACCCAAGTTTGCAAAACACAATTCCATTGATGAAGAAAAAAATGCACATTTTTTTTTCATTTTTTTAAACCAGGAAACTGAAGCAAATAAAGAGCTGGAGACTCTGTTTGAGACATGTACTTATAAATGATTTTATTTTATGGAGGTCTACAAATACCCATTCCCTTTCTTATTCATTCTAATGGTCTCCTCTGCTTGGCTCACCTGTTGAAGACTGGTCATGCCACAAGCTCTGCTTTCTGCAACATCATTTTGAGTAGATTTTATACTTCTATTCACTTCAACACATTTGTGTGGGTGTTGATTATGAACTTCTTTGAGATATGTCTCTGCATCACTGAGTAGGTTGTAAAATTTAAATTCTATCTTTAATTTTGAAAAGAAACCAGTTAACTGTCTGATTTTGACTCGTGTTCTCATTCTTGCGTAATTTAAAATCTCTCTTGTTAATAATTTTTTGCCCAGGCAAAATAATCGTGTTTTTATAGCAAAAGTAAGAATTTAGAAAAGGTATCGGGATGTTGGGCAGTAGTGACTGTTTTGATCCATATCTGAAGATCTTTTTTAAGAGCTCAAATCAAAAAGAAATTAACCTCTGGCCTTCGGTGTCAGAACTACTTTGGGCCAAATCCCAGCACTTCCACTAACACTAGATGTAAATCCTTTAACTCGTTATTTAGTTTCCTGATCTAGAACATGGGAGTGATAAGAGTTCCCCCTCACAGGGATGTGAAAAGCAAATGAAGTAATAAAGGGAAAGTGCCCTGATGGTTCCTGACACACAAGGACTAATTATATCACAGGTACTGCTTCATCCGGATGATAAAACAATTCCTTTCCTTTTAGACACATTTTAAAGTGGCAACAAATTTAAAGGAAAACATGATCTTTATCAAACTGGATATTGATTAGATTTATGGAAATTTATGAGAAAACTGTCTTTGGATTACCTTTTATTTCAGCCAGGGAGATAACTTTATTTAACACAAAGAAGTAGAACAAGTAACGACAGTAACCTGTATTTGGAAAAAAATCAGTACACAAACATCAATGACTTTTCATAATAGAAACAAATATTGATAACGAAACTCCCCAGATCCTCACAAACATTTGAATATCATAATCTCAAATGGATGATATTTTATTAACACGTCATCAACAGCAACAAATCTAAGAAGGAAAACTGACTTGCTTTATTAATATGAAGTTGATAAAGTGTCTTTGATCTTTTGGATATCCCTACCACTACTTTTTTTTTTTTTAGTTAATGCAATATATCCCCTGTTCAGAGTGGGGGGGGGGACTGTTTCGTGATGAAAGAAAGAAAGAAAGAAAGAAAGAAAGCAAGCCCCAGCAACACCAGTTTTTATGTTGTGCCCTATCCAGCTGACACTGTCCTTTTGGAAAGCCAATGACTTGTTAGTACCCCTACCAGCAGTGTGAACAGATGCGTCCCTGACAGGCGATGGATGGTCAGGGTCCATCTGGCCAGTGCAGCTCGGACAGAAATGATGTATACAGCTTCATCAGCGAATGACTGTCATCAATCGTGGGCCATGGGTAGCGTAAATGACAGCTACGCCGCAGCTGAGACCCCAGGTGTGAGACTGAGGAGGACTGATTTAAGAATGCTGGGTAATCAGGAATGTATAGGCTCCTGGACTTTAATTTGTATCTTTAACCTCCTATAAATATCCTGCTATACTGTAGCAGGTATGTGTTTTTTAGTGTCTCATCACGAAATTAGCTTCAAGATGACGGCTGTTCTTTGCTCCCTCTTAACTAGTGATGACTTCGGTTCCCTGTCTCCATCACCAGATGCGTGCAGTGTCCTGGCTGCCGTACGGTGTGCCTCACAATTTAATTATTACCCCATTGATTTTTCATGTATTTCAATTTTCTCTTCTTTTAAGTCGCAGTGGCCATCCTGTGGAGGTGCTGCTTATTTTGCTTTCCAAGATTTCCTTTTGGAATCACTTGGAGTCAAAGAGGTTTTTGTTTGCCTCTTCTCCTCCCTCTGTTCTGCCCCCACCCCTCCTCTGGAATGTCTAACTGCAGCAGTCTGGAGGTGGGCCCGGACATGCGGACAATCCAGAAAAGAACCTTCCCGGTTTGCAAGAGATCTTAAACAGAAAACAATATTCCACTGCTTACTCACAACAAAAGGTACCTGGTTTTTAAACGGTCTCTCTTTAGTATGCATTAACGATCATGCATAATTTGCATCTATTAGCATTTTATTATACCACTGGCACTGGGGAAAGGAAAATGAAAACAATTATTGTATCCTCAGAGGACATTTCTTTACTTATAACTATTTTACAATAAATCATTTTTGTTTATCAGTGTACTGGATATGGCAAACGTAGAAACACTGGAGACTGAGAGGGTTCTAAAAGCCTAGGAATTTATAGAGCGGCCCCACATGTTTTCACTGAAAGCTCTTCAAATACTTCTAACTCATTAAAATGAATTATGTCAATTACCACCAGTAGATCTGGAAAACATTTGAATCCGATACAAGAGGACTTTTTTTCCCCTCCAAGACCACAGAAATTCAGCTCTCCCTAATATAAGCAAAGTTAACGCAGCTTAAACAATATCTGGATGAAGAAGAAACTGACTTACAAGAATACTTTCTTCCAAATGGGAGCAAAGTTGGCTCTCTTGTATTCTGACCAGGTATGAGGGTGTGAGAGGTTTGGAGGAGAACTCAAAAGACCATCTGGTCCATTCCACTGCTTTCAGAGAGGATATACCAAAAGCATCCCAGACCCAAGAGAGTTTGTGTTTCATATACTCTCAGGGAGATTAGCACGAGAAATAATGATGCAAGGTCTTTAGGCATCTTCCCCCTGACACCCCACAGAATTTTTTTAAAGGTATGATATTTCTACTATTCGCCATTGGTCTTAACGATGTCCAAGGGCAGCATCCCAGTCCAGAAAACAAAGAATCCATCTTTTTCATTCCCGTTTTATTTCTTGTAAAGATGGTTAAAACATTATTTTAGTGGCCAGTGCAAAATTTACTATATCTTACTATAGGAATTGCAAACAGAAACACGTAGTTATGTAAAGTTAGAAGCAGAGATAATGTCAGAACAAAGCGGCAATAGTTTGGAGACACATTTTAAGGATATGAAGTGCCTTATTTGTGAATTATAGAATAGTATTAGGATAGCAGAATCATCACATAAATCAGCACTTATGATGGTGTTGAGAGATAGGGGAGACAAAGAGAGAGAAACAGAAAGAGGAAAGAAGTCTTGCTGAGCTAAAAAAAAATGCTACAGATATTTAGTTTTCAGCCTGAAAAACATCTTGAACATAGCTTTAAGGATAGTATATCTCTCACTATGAAAGATAACACATCAACTAATACCTGAAGCTTGGAAACAAGACTGAACAAATTAGAGAAGTCTGTTTATGCTATTGAGCAGAAATTTAAAAAAAATCTGTGTCTTAGGATGGCAATAATAAACCTAAGTGAATGAAGAGGTATTTCAAGTATAATTAGTATCGCCATTCTCAGCAGTGATCTGTGTGGCTCACAAATATTTTCATAAGCTTAGATAATCCCTAAAAGTGAATTTCCTACAGTAAAAAATGGTGATCTTGATAATAAAAGATCCTGACTTCATGAATTTGCTGTTTGGGTTGGCTTCAGATATTACTTCTATTTAGGCAGAGTCTATATAATTTCAGTATGACAAAAGCAGATGTTTGAGAACATAATTTAACAGACATTTATGGACAATGAATTGCTTGTGCAACTATTTGCAACCTAAGGTTTCCACAGTTTCTACACTAAAGATTCTCTTTAGTATAAAAATACTAATATCCTTAGCTAAGACTTCAAAAGTTATTCATTAGCTCGGGACCAATTTCCTCTCCCTGTCCCATCGCTAAGTTGGAGAATGATTCTTCATCTGTTTATACTCCCTCACTTACGGGGTAAGAGTAGCATACCCGGAGATATACTTCTGCTACAGGGATCCACTGCCCTTCCCAGGCCATGTTCTCCTCTCCGTTCTCTAAAAACAAAGTCCTGATAAAGATTAAGAACGGACCATAGAATATTCTAGAAACGAAATTTAAACATTGTGCTTCCTTATTAAGTGCTCTATTTTTGGATTTTTTTTTCCTTTCTGAATTTTTTTTTTAATTCTGAAATTTCATAAAACTGCTACTGTATCTCAGACATGATTTTTCCTCTTTTTTGGTGTGGCTTTCGTGATGTAGAGAGACCTAGTAGGATTCAGTTAGTTCAGCAAGAATTCAAAGAACAGGAGACATTAAGGTCACACAAGTCTGTTTCTAGTTCAGACAGCTGGAATCTTAGTGACATCCTGGTCCACTGTAGGAGAAAAGAATAGGGGACACTATAAGGATGGGGGGCTATAGCATCTGCTAGCAATAATGTACCTATTAGCCGAGTGTCTCCTTTGGGAACACGAAGTAGCTGCTGAAGGATTTGGAATTTCTGTCAGTACTAACGCTCTGTTATTCTATCTGAAAATGGGAAAACATTCATTTGTTCAGAAGAGCTGTGGTATTTCAGAATCAGGAAAGAGATCCCGACTCTCCTCTGAGACGGTACCAAGTAGGTTGTGTAAGGACCACTGAGGGCTATTGCATCTGTGCTTAGGTTTATTCCTTTAGATGATCATTTGAAAAAAAATTTATGGAAGCACATGTTTGCTCTTTTCTTAGAAAGGAGTTGGAAAAAGTCTATAGATCCATTCAAACTGGCAGAGACTTATACCTCAAATACTTGCAAACACTTAGTGGAAGTTTAACAGAAATAGGAAGTATGATCTGTTTCTGTTTGACCACTTCCCTTAAGTGGAAATTCTGGATAGATTGTAAAGACAGACACTCTTTTCATGTAGGCAGGGACATAGGAACAGCAGCAGGAAAACCTGTTGAATCAATTTTCAATAGGGGAAGGCACAGAAATTTGAAATCCTTTCAATTCAGTGTTTAGAAAAAAAAGAACATAGAATAAAGCAGCTATATGTAGATCAACATGAAACATAGGCAGATGCTTTCTCTTTTACTTTATCCTCACATTCAGGGTGCTTACCACAAAGTCAAGCCTAGGTGCCTAATCAATATTGATTAACTATATGATCCGGCTTTTCAAACAATCCAAATTATTTAATTCATTGCATTAAAGGCTACACAAATCTTGTGTCGTGTGATCTTGTTAACTCGGTACATGAAAAAACTAAGGCTGAAACTAGGGGCTGATGGCAGAGTGAGCTCTCTCACTAGTTCAGAATGATTACCTCTGAGTCCTGTTCTAAATGGTGGTCAATCTTAAGAAATGAACAGAGCTGGCAATCAGACGGGCCTGAGCACAATTCTTCAGAAGATGGCAGCTACAATGCAAGAAAAATGAGTCGTGAGACCTTTGCATTAGTTGGGATTTAATGATTTTTAAAATAAGCTCAGAGAAGTCTTCATATTATCCAATATCAGAAGGGATTTTTGTTTTAAATATTGGACTTGGTCTCTATCTATTGAACTATTGAATCCATGTCATTCTTCAGTTTCAGAAACTTAAGCAAATGGACCAAGAGAATTGGACACATTTAGCAGTTCTTTTTTATCAGCCCAACACCCTTTAGCCAAGAGCCAGTGGAGCCCAACATCATGGCACATTTCCCCACAATATACTCACACTCAACCAGCACCTAGGAGGGAAAAGTGCGAGGGCTATTGAGCACTGAGAATTTTTCCAATGAATCACAATTATGTGAACACCTGTGCTAACTAAGTTTGTGCTGATCCACGGTGAAAATTTGCAAAGTGCTCAACAGCCCTGAGAATTTCTCATTTATTATCTCAGGTGGGGTGGTCTGCAACTGCACATTAGGTTGCGGTATGAAGCATGTAAGGACACGCATTCAAGACCTCATCTAGGACCTTTTCATTCTACCTGCAGGGTACAGCTGTGCCTCATAACAGGCCAGAGTTCTGCTTCTGAAATTCTGCCCAGAGAAGTTAAGGGCAAATACAAGAACCCTTCATCGCCAAATGAAATGAGTGTAGAACATGTGATACATTTACTTACATTTCAAGATGAATTTACCGTGGGCTTTATCTTGGGAAGAACCTGATGATCAGTGATATCTTTATGAATATAAGACCACTGTATGTTAACAACCTGAAAAAGTGTCAAAACTCTAAAGGATGAGACAGGACTTTACCCCTAAACCTGACTTTTGAGCTACCATGAATTTATTTTTTCTTAAGAGAGAAAGATATAGTGAAACCTGTCCAGATCCCAAAGAATCTATAGGCTAGTTTATTTTTAGAGTCCATGATTGATGAGAATAGGAAAATAATTTGTGAATGAAGTCATCAAAATAGCTTGTCAAAGGCTGGATGTAAGCAGTGACATTGAGATCAGTGAACATGCTGGATACAGGGTCAAGTGTCGATTCCACAATAAAGGTTCCACATATGCCTGGGACAGTGGCTTTCTTTGAAAGTATTTTCTGTCTCCAGAACTATAAACTACTGTGTGGTCTCTGAATGTTAATGCAATGGGAAGAATAGAGTTTTTCTGTGTAGTTCTGTAGACAAATTGATATATTTACCGAAGATTCTTTAGTGAAATATACATGTGTTACATTGAATCATTAAGCTTAAGAGGAGTCAATAAATTCAAGGATAGGAATATAAAGACCGGGGCCTACCCTGGCAGCACAAAGCTTTATTTATTTATTAAGTGATAGGCTAGACTCTGGAACTTAATTCTTTCTAACACCAACATGTTCTTACCGGTAGGATAATTGCCCATCGTATGCAGTGTTAGTGCAGTTGTCATTGAAGACAGTATAGTAGGCGATAATGGAGGAGATGATGAAAAAGGAAATGTGCAGCTACGGAACAGTGCTGGGGCAAGAATGTCAGTGGGAGACGCTTGGGAGAAGCACCCATGCGGGGTACCCTGGCTTAATACCAAAGATTTTCCTCATAAAAACTAACAATCTTCTGCATCTGGGCCCATGACACCCTAAGGCTTCCTCTAAGAGAGCCAAGTGTGAGGTTAGGTGAGTGGATGAGGAAGGGAGAAAAGCATTAGCAGGTTGGACTAGATCCATGTATCACCTACTTTCACCTAAAGATTAGATTTATTGGGTTTTATGAGCACCAGCCATATGCTAACTTAGCACACGTTATCTCATTTAACCTTCATAACAGCCTAAAATAGAAATGGATTTTATCCTATTTTGCAAACTAAAAAAAAAAAAATTAAGCTTAGGTTAACTAATCCACATTTATGTTAGAGTCAGACTTGAACCCTTGACTAGCTGAGGCCAAAACTCAAGATTTTAACTACTACACAATACTGACTCCCAGTGGCTGAAATTTGGTAAACATTCAAGGTTAGCTATTGAAGCTGGTGTTTTTCTTAGGGAAAACTGATCTCCGTCCCTCAAATTTAGCTCCGTATCTCAAAGGCACATAGAAAGTGGACTTGCTTGTCAGAATTATTGAGATAATATATAAAAGTGGCTGGATCAAACCAAGTTCCAAGCGTGACTGCAAGCAAACAAATAGGTGACGATATTGTTTATGAAGCAAATACTTTGAATTAAATCCTACTCAAATACCAAACTGCTTGGTGTTTACCTAAAGCATAATCTGCTCAAACAGACTTCCAGAAAACAAACATACAAAAAATCTGCAGGATCAGCATTTGAAAGTTGTGTGAGTACTTCCTTTATTTGCCAAGAAGCATAAAATAAAACACAATGTAAAAAGAGTAATAAAAACTCAAGGAAGAAAAAAAAGCCACATTTTGTAAAGGCTATGATATATGTATTAGTTCATAGAGTATGGCTTGAATGTTAAGGGCAATTTTTTTCTGGAGTTTTAAATTAGAGTAAAGATAAAATAATACGTGTGTAAGAAGGGACAAGGCTTAGTTGTGCACAGAAAGGCTTAGCCAAGGGAAAAATCCTAAAGTAGGTACTTTTCATGTACACACCTCCTAACACGCACGCGCGCGCGCGCGCACACACACACACACACACACACACACACACACACACAGAGTTGTTCTTCAATGCCCTTTTCTCAACTCTCAGTATCCTCTCTCCTCAGCTTCCAAAGCATTCGCTATTTGGCATTTCCTCTGGTCCCTATTCTCCTTTACTTCAAAATCCCACCAGACAGCTTCTTATAGTATAGACTTTTCTCCTCTTCACTCATCATAACGTAACAGTGGACTATTCCATTTTCCCCCCAAGACATTGTTAAGTAACTGGTTAACAAGCCATATGAACATATTCCTACTAAGATCTTCATGAATGATAAAAGTTTAATGTGTTATTTTACTTAATAATATTTATCTCACATTATGAACTCTTCTAGATAAAATGCCTGAAGTCAAAGGAATTAATTTCAGATGAAGGGAGTTTCAGACCCTGTGGCAGCTTGGTGGGAAAGAGATTTCTGCAAGGCTGTTTTGCCCCCTATTCCTTGAAATATGTTTCAAAGGTTGCTGTTAACTTTACCTGTGTTTAAGACTGACCGTAGTGAGCAGGTGTATTGAAAGATTATAATCCCTGAGAAGGGAGGTCACTGATAAAGGTCACTACTGGTTCTTACTTCCTACTAAATGATTCTTCAGTATGCAACATGCTATACTTGATCTCTGGTAAATGGATATTAGTGACCTTGATCACTAATCTTTGCCTTCTTTAGACAACTCATAGAACTGTAACATTTTAAAGTTATAATTGTGTTTACTTTTTAAGTGGAGTTAAAAGTCTTCAAACTAGATAGACAGATTGAAATCAAGACACAAAAGAGCCTGCAAATGCGTGGATTGACATATCACACCAGTTATAATATAACCCCTCAGTTAATGCATTTGAGATAGCAGAATCATTAGGATATACCACATTAAAACATAATTCAGGGCCTTTTAAGTATCTGTGAATCATTGGCATGATACATTGCCACATCTTTGCCATCCATCATGTCAATGCATTGTTTTTATAATATTTTTAAATGTTCATTTATTTTGAGAGAGTGAGAGTGTGTGCACACATGAGCAGGGGAGGGGCAGAGTGAGAGTGAGAGAGAGAGAATCCCAAGCAGGCTCTGAACCCTCAGCATAGACCCTGACGTGTGCTGGATCCCATGAACTGTGAATTCATGACCTGAAACGAAACCAACAATCAGACGCTTAACCAACTGAGCCACCCAGGCGTCCCATTTTTATGATACTAACTGAATCTGGGCTGTAAGCTTTGAAACTTTCTGAACCCACTTCTTCGTTTGTTATGAAGAATGTCCAGTTTCTGGTAGCTCTAGCCTTTACTAGACATGGCAGAAACTTCCTTCCTTCATCCTGGCTTCTCTCCCCCCACTGTGGCTGACATCTTCATTGGCTCTCCACATTTACACTTACAAGACTGCCAAGGGATGAATTCTTCCAGGGAGGGATGTGAATTACTAAAAAGGCTTATTGTGTTTTCACGGGCCATACTTTGTAACATTTTAAAATGTGGTTTTAAACAACAAAGGTTTTTTGTATCAAAATGAAAACATGACAGGCTAGAAAGGAAAGGACTCCTCCCCTTCATCCCTTAAACTACACAACATGAGCGGTCTTGTTCTCTGTTGGACAATGCATCGGTGAATCATGTTATATTCGTATTCATGATGGAAGCCTATATAGCAATTAAAATAAATGAACCAATTCTACATGCATCAACACAGATAAATCTTGAAAACATAATGGTGAGTGAAAAAGCAAGTGGCAGAGTGATGACATTTATGTAAATTTAAACTCATAGAAGAGTATATTATTTATGGACACATACACATGTAGTAATCATATACACACAAGGACATGAAAGTTACAAACCAATTTTAAACCAGTGGCTATTTTACCCTTGGAAAGAAGGGAGAATAGTAGCGAAGGAGCTTCATGGCATCAGTTGAGGGGACAAAGTGTGTTATCAACTCTCTATAACATTAGGAAGAAAAAAAAAGTCTTGAAACAACTATGTAAAACTTTTTACAATGCATTAACATTTTTTAAATCCTAGTGAATATATGAGTGGTTATTCTCTGTACTTTATGTGTTTGAAAATATTTCATAACAACGATAATGAAAATAACAAAGGAAACTTCCAGTTCAAAATGGAACTGGCTAGTCATTCTCAATACTGTTTCTTCCAACTTTTCACTCACAGTTTCTCTCACAGGAGAGATGAGAGAGGATGAAAAGCCACTATTCAAACTAGGGCAAACCAGCAAGTTAACTCTAGAATCGTAGAAACTGGGAGGAGTTGGTTCATAGTTAAACTGGTATGGGCTGAATGAAGAAAAATCGCGCGGTATTTAGGTAGTAGCATATGTCGGCTTTGTCTCCTGGGGAACGAGAAGTGTGGGTGCGAATTAGTGGGGCTGTGGGTGTGGGTGGAGATCCCCAAAACAAAACTTTTAAAAAATAAAATGAAACATGCTTATTGGAAAATGTTAGAAAATATAGAAAGGAGAAAGTAGGAAAGAGGAAACCATGATTATACTGTACAAGACCAGCGAGTCCTGTTTTCAACCCCAGAGCTACTGTGGCTTCTGGCAGTAGAAAAGGAAAGGAGCCATTCAATGGCACTTCTGTGATGGATTGTACAATGAGGAGGTGATATATACAGATACATGATATACATGTATATGTGTGTTATACATACATATATGTAATATATGTGTGTCATATATGTATGTGGTACATACATATATATGATATATATATATCATATATATATATATATATGATATATATATATATCACGACAGAATATTTCCTCTTCCACATGAAATGTTTTTTTGAAATCTCTTTGTTGCCTATTCCTTTCTTAACTTTAGTTCCCTATAGAAACATTCAGTGTCTGGAGAATAAAAAAAGAGGGGAAAAGGCTTTCTAAATTAAAAAAAAAAAAAAAACACTAAATGCCACCACATTGTTGAAAAAAACTAAAATTACATTTTAGCACTCTGACTTGAATTCAAGTGACTTTATTTGCATAAAGGAATATCTGTGAAAGAACGACAATACCAAAAAGAATTTCTGGATGTAGAACTTCTTCCCCTACTTTTATATCGAGGATTTTTTTTTATGATCAGATCATATATTCCTCAAAAAAAAAAAATGGTTTTAAAGGAAACTCTGGTCCACCTTTATCTCTAATGGCCCGGTTGGGAGTTGCTATAATAATCCTTTTGCTTTTATGTGGCCATCTGGAGGCCTATTAAAAGGAGTATCTAAAACAGACTCCCCAAGTGTGCTGAGTTTGTACGTGTTCACCAAGTCACCAAAACAGGAGCATTTTTCCTACTGCAGGGAGAAATGACCCTTTACAGAGAGGGGTGGGGTTGGGGGGTGTGGAGAGAGAAAAGACACAGAACCAGCAAGAGGCACAGCTTGACCTTTCACCCTTGCCATTGTGCACAAGTAGTAAGAATAGTGGTTGATTCTGGTGCATGTATTTCAAGGGTACAAAGATCTACAGCAAGGTTTCTTTACACCTCTGGGGCTCTGTGATGAGATGGAAGAGGTTAGGGAATGTGGGAACGGGAAACATTGAGAATTTAATGAAGCATCATGTTTCAACTGGATAATATTCCGTTTTGATTTGTGTGGAAAGCAAATATGAGGTATTGAAATAATATTTCAAGTCCCCAGTTTTGTGGCTCAAGTAGATATATTTTTCTTGCCTTTCTGAAAACTGCACCTTTCATCAAAAGTCTAATCCAACAGAGTTTAGGACATAAGGGTAGGTTGTGAAATGGAATTAGATAAAAGTTGGCATTTGTCTTCAGTAGATTATTAAAATCACCACAGTAAGAAATCTGCTCATAAAGACAGAACAAGTTAGCAGGGGCTGGATATCATTTGTCCAAAATAGAGTCTTTTCTCTACACTCATTAACCATGGGGCCCAGTAATGTGGTTGAATCCTATTAAACCTGATACATCAAAAATTAAAAAAAAAAAAATTTAGTTGCTGTCTCAAACTGCACTACAACTCAGATCTAGGACCAAATAAGATGCATTAATTGCTTTACTGCTTCACCGCAAAGCCACTCTTAAAACATAATTCCTTAATGAAGTCCGTTAATTTGTTCATGGCAGTACACAAGCTGTTCAAAATGACACAGAATTGCACTCTGTTTTCTAACCCCTGCAGTTTCTTCTGTTAGTCACTCTGTCTTGTGTTGTTATCCCATGGATAGTAATTATTTTATAGTGGCTGTAATTAGGAGAGAATTAGGCTTGGTAAACAAAACCTGCCTTCTCCTGTTAATAGCTAAGGATAATAAATTTGGCTCTGACATTCACTATATTTGGACAAGCCTTGGCCTACTTCCAGTTTTCCCAATAAGAACTTTATTATATAATTATGCCTTGGAGGGGCTCATATTACAAGGTAATTTTTTTTTGTAAAGACACATATTGCATGGCTTCCAGCCAGTAAATGATATACTGTAATATATGCCTCCAATAAATGTTTTAAACAAAATCTCTCTAAGCAATATTCTGCTGGAGCTACACACTGCTCTTCGGCATATATTATTTACAGAATTTGTTGGGCGAGTTTTTCATAATGTGAATTATTTCCTTTACTCACATTGTCCGATATTATGACAAGTCGCCAAAAAGGGGGCCGAAATTATTTCTACCGGCAAAATGACATATTCGGGTCTTCGATTTCCCATATCCCAGTTCCTGATGGTGGTGTCCATAAAATGGTACCAAAGTAAGGGTGTTTAAGCAACGCTCCGTTCTTTTGTAAAGACTGGCTGTTATTTTGCACAAGTTATGTTAACTTTACTTGAAACAATTGATCTTCTTTTCCATTTTTAACAGAAGTCAAATAAAATTATCGTGTCCCACTGCAAGCGAGATCTCCGATGATTCATTTGCCTTTGGTTGAACCCTTACTGAAAAGGTCCCTCAAACTTGTGTAGATCCACAGTAACACATGACATCACAAAATGCTAAAGTGAAGCGAACAATATTGCAAATACGTTTGAAAACAAAATCACAAAAATACAGCAGTCATAAAATACAAAATCAATACATAAAAATACAAAAATCATGAGAAAAGAGGCAGAAGTGTCATTAATTTGAAAGCCAGAAAACAGTAAATGTACATGTAAAGTAAATGTAAAGGAAAGATACAAGATACTGGGCGTTTTCTTTTTTGAAGTTAACTCTAAACTTAGAATAATTCTTACTTTTTTAAATATTCAGCATAAAAAGGTTGCAGAGAAGGACAATAATATTTTTCAAAGGTACTCTGGAATTTTCCCCCACTCAGACTATATATAAAACCAAATGTAAGTGAAAAATTTAAACAGCTCACATATGTAAAAATCCACCCCCTAGCCCCCAAGAAACAAAGTATGTCTTAATCATCTGCAAACTAAAGATCAGAGTTTTTTCACTGGGATTAGCTTGGGTATCTGTCTCAGTTACCCCAATTTCTTTAGCATGTGCATCAGCGCCACTCTTAAAGAAGGAGCCGACTAGTTTCTGAAATGGTTATTAACATTGATTAGGGCTCCCCGATTTATTTGGTCAGACTTAAGGGCCCTGATGTGGAAGTTCACATGTATTATGCATAGTCAAAAAGTCTTCCTTCAAGTGAGATTCCGTTCTGATTCTGGCCTCTCTGTTCCCATTTCTGGAGAAGACAGTAACTGACTGCCTTTATTCTTCTGCTAAAGTATAACCCTCACTTTAGCAGAGGGTGACTTACATTGCGTTAGATACACTCTAGAATCGGAAATCTCATAGACCTCCATTTTCCCCATTTCCGCCCCAGTGTTGACCACAGCACGGAACTAAGAGAGCTCTCTAATTATTTTACATAGTTCTCTACTCATTTTCACAGTCGTGCACCTAAAACAATGATGAATAAGTGTCTATTATATTTCTGTTTGCCAAATAGCAACAGAGTTTTGGCATTCAAATCTAATGCTTTCTTTAGGAAAAATGATCGTAACTATTATTCAGTTCCAAGATTACTCTTCTCTGTCAACAAGGTTAAACTATCAAAAATGTATCTTCTAAAACTGACATGATTGCTAGGGTAATTATTGATAATTCAGTTCAACTGAGCGTTTATTGAGTATCTACTACATCCACTGAAATATCATGAAAAACAGGAAAATTTGTAAGTAAGTAAGATTTGTTTTCCTACTAGTTTAAGTGGCTCGAAGTCCTTAATGCAAAGATCTTACTTACCCTCAGGAAATCCCAGAAGGATGTAGAGGGGAGTCCTGTCTCCCGCACTGATAGTAGCTGTTACTGCTGCTGTTTCTTTTCTTTTTCACTCTTCAGAAGAAACAAAAGCACAGTGAGACTGAGTTGCACTCTCAAAGCAATGCTATAAATCAATGATGAAAGATTGCCCAAGACCAGTGATTGAGAAGCCAGTCCCCTATGTGTAGCTTCTGTCCTGTTCTGCGCTTTCCTTGTTGTATTAGAATTAAGCTGATAAGGGCTCTAATTAGAAAAAAATATATTAATTTTATTACTGCTCATCAGTAGCTACTAAATCTTCATTCCTTACAGTAACAGTTATCACAAAAATAGGGCAAGAAAATGGGGAAGTATGGCAAGTTTGCATGTGCCAGCACACTTTTCCCCCCTAAGAAAAATGACCATTATGGAACTAACATCATTAAATGGCAGTTTTCATATTTTAGCTAGAAAAAGAAGTTAGGTTTCAGGTGTGGTATTTTTTGGGGGGGGGGGATTGTTTTTGTTTTCATAATGGGAAGTACTTTATAAGGATGCAAAGATTCCCTTTACTGTACTTCCTAAGTGGCTGAAATAATTATTTTGTTGAGCCTGTAAATAGAGTGTCAGAGAGATTCTTTTGTTTTTGAAGGCATATATTGGCACCCAAAATTTGACTTTTTGACTCCATGATGACTTTGGGGAAAACACACACACACACAAAACACAAACCTATTGACTCAAAAAAATGACAGACTCAGAGCCACTAGACATTGGAAAGACCTTGGTAGTCATCTCATTTAGCCCCGTCATGTAGTTCTCTAGAAGACATTTGTGCATTGACATTTAACCACATTCTAGAATTGTGTGTTTCACTTCTGAAGAGGCACACTGTATCACTTTGAGGAGAGCAATCTTATGTCTTGACTTGCTAATCCGCCCTGGTCTTTGCCCTGTACCCAACATACCAACTAGGTGCAGATCTTTTCTTTTCTTTCTTCCATGACCTATTATGTCCTTGAAATTTCCTGCTTGCAAAATTCCCTTCTAACTTCAAAGTGTATGACAGTCCTATGGAGTTGGGTCATGATTTGGCCACTCTATTAAGTTGTTTTAATCCATCCCCATAAATCAATCCCCTTAGCTCCTCCATCATGGCGGTGGCTGTTTTGTGACATCCTCCTGTTGTTTGACATGATTCTCATGCTGGAGTCTCTCCTCCCCAAACAGAATTCTGGGTCTTGGCAAAGTACAAAGTAATCATAATGTCCCTTCATTTTACAGGTCTTGGTGCAGTAAGGTGTAGAAGGCAGAAGCTCCTGAATTGAAAGAGGGAAAGAGAACCTCAGTCATCGTCTTTTGCTCACCTATTATCCTACACAGTGCATTCAGTACAGAAAGCATCCCCATCCTGACACAATACACGATAATATATGGTCTGGCTGGAAAAGACCAAAAAAGTCAGTTTGTACCAAAGCAGTTAACTTGGCTTCCACAATTCCTCCCCTGCTGCTCTCCTAGTCCCACTTCAGTTGTATTTCACTCCATTAACTACAGCAACGGGTATTTGCTCTCAATAAATGTGTGTGGGTGTGTATGTGTGTTTGTATTTGAAAAGAGTTTATGCAGACAACTCCAAATAGCTCCAAAAGGGATCGTACAATTAAAGAAACGATTTCCCTGCTGTTGATGGTTATTTCTTAAAACATCATCTGTCAGCCTAAGCTACTGAGATTGATGTTCTGAATATATTTTTCTTTTTAAACCCTAAGGAAATATCTTCTTCATGTCTCTGCCCTAACTTCATCACTCTTATCCTGGATCTTTCTTGTAGGCTGATTGCGAGATTAATTCCCAGAGGGCTATCAACATCCACTGCGGATGTTAAAGAAACCGGTTCAGGTTCAGGTCTTGTAAGGTTCTGAACTCTCTGCAGACTGTTCCGAGCACTTTGAACTGAAGTTTTGAATTTTTCTATTAGCTAGTGGAAATGGTAAAATAAGCTCAAACAGAGTGACTTCCAACTGCGGTGAGCTTAGCACAATCTGATCTGCTTAGATGGGGCAAAGGACAATTTGGGGTTTACCTGGGAAGGTTACTATAGTCACAGCATGCTTTGGTTTTTGCTGGAAAAAAAATAGTATTTTGGACACATCTTAATGCTAATAACCCGACATGCAGGTTGGATCGGGTCTGTTTTATACTGACAGACCCATGTACATGATAGAAGTTCAAAAATTTGCTTGAGAATATCTGTGGTCGAGAGAAGGGGAGAGAGAGAACCCCAAGCAGGCTCTGTGCCATCAGTGCTCAGTAGCTAATAGCATAGAGAGGTTAATACCTTTGTCAATTGAAATTTTGAGTAAATATTGAGAAAACCAACACAGTTTTTAAACTGGCATTCATATAGAAGGCCGGTCGTAGGCTTTGTAATATGTACCTGAAATGCTGTCCTAACGTTCTTAATAGGGAAAGATGAGCTTAAGAATTTTGGACATCTCTTTTTTAAAAAAAATTTTAAATGTTTATTCATTTTTTGAGAGAGAGCATGAGTGTGGAAGGGACAGAGAGAGAGAGAGACCCAGAATCTGAAGAAGGCTCCAGGCTCTGAGCTAACAGAACAGAGCCCAACATGGGGCTCGAGCTCGTGAACCATGAGATCATGACCTAAGCCAAAGTTGGACGCTCAACTGACTGAGCCACCCGGGTGCCCCAGGAGACATCTCTTTACCTAGCAAATTTCTCTCCTTTGTTCAACAGTTCTTAGGGTGTCTTCTATAGGGAATAACGCCTTACATACCTTAAAGTAAGGTTTATACTACAAATACATCCAGCAACATTTTAGTTTAAGCTCTAAAATTTATAATGTACAGGTCTTGATGAGGAAGCATAAAGGCCCCATAACAGGTTATCATTAAGACAGAAAAGAAAGAACCATCATTCTAAAGACAAAATTCAGACTTTTCTTAATTGCAACTTTCTCAGATCAAGGATTAGGTGACTTTGAGAAAAAAAAAAAAAAAACATTTCTCCCTGAACCTCAGTTTCTTTTTTTTTTAATTTTTTTTACTGTTTTATTTTTGACAGAGAGAGACAGAGCATGAGCGGGGGAGGGGCAGAGAGAGAGGGAGACACAGAACCTGAAACAGGCTCCAGGCTCCCAGCTGTCAGCACAGAGCCCAACGCGGGGCTCGAACTCACAGACCGTGAGATCATGTCCTGAGCCGAAGTCAGACGCTCAACCGACTGAGCCACCTGGGTGCCCCAATGAACCTCAGTTTCTTTACCTGTAAAATGTGAGGTTCGAGGTGATCCATGCAGTAGCTCTTTTTTTCCCTTCAATATGAAAACCACACCTCCTTCTTAGGTAGCTTCTACCCTTTGGACTACAAGCATGAGAACTTACCTTCGCTGGCCCAATCTGAGTCTTTTTCTAAAGAAGCTTAATTTAAGCAAAGGCATACAGAAGTAGGAAAGAGTCAGCTACCTCATGAAAGGGGCACACAGAGTGAATGTATACTGACCAGTCTACTGCTGAGGTCTGCACCCCGTTTCTGTCTTTTTTGGGGAAAGGGGTGTCAAAAGCAAACAATATTGGGTTCAAATCCTACCTATGCGCCCCTACTCACATAACTTATTCTGTTTCAAGTTTAATTTCTTCACCTATTAAAAGGGGATCCTAATGCGCACCTTGAAGTGTTAATGCGATTATTCACTGAAAATAGCAGCTCTATGAGGCACCTTTGTTTGTTCACCTTCTATCAATGCATAGCTCACAGTAGGCTTGTCCCAACACATGGGAGTTTCAGTTTCACATCTACTTTTTCCCATCTCCATGATCCTCAGCAAGTGTTTAACACTTCTCAGTGGCAGTTTGCTTATCTTTTAAATAGGAGATAACAGCTACTAACTCTTAGTGTTACTGTGAATATTAAATAATATGTAAACATCTAGAAGCCGATATTATTACTACTAATACATACAAGTGTTTGCTAAAACAATTGAAAAGTAGAATTTGAGGATCTACCCAACAAATATTACTTGTCAGAAACTGTTCTAGATGCCTATCATTTCCATTTCATTGGAAAGATTATCTCTACTGATTTCTTCCCATCCTATATAAAATATTAATAGTAAACTTCAAAAGGGTTATGCACATTCTAGGGTGTCTACCTGCCATACTGGTGTTCTGCCCCTTAAGAGAGGTAAGTTCAATTCTGCCCCTGGGCCTCCGTGCTTGCTGATCCCTCCATCATATGCTTTTCCTCCAGCTTTTCAAATAACTGGCTTCTTTTCTTTATCCAGATCCGACTTTGTGGTATCTTCCGAGTGATCAGTCTTTCCCTTTCACACTTATAACTTTATTTCTTCCATTGCACTTATCCCTATATGAAATCATCTTTGATTGTATGTTCGTATACATACATTCACATACCTGTTCATATATATATGTTCACATACATCTCCTGTGTCCCTGCACCAAATTATAATCGCCATAAAGATAAGGATTATATTTGCTTTGTCTTAAACAGGTCCCAACATGTAATAGTTGTTCATTAGCTTTTTTTTTTTTTTTCGAAATGAATGAATCAATGGCTGATGAATATAATTTTGGGGAATGCTTAGTTTGTACTTGACAGCTTATCAGTCGTTTGGGGCTAGGAAATACCGATTTAAAAATCCTAAGTCTTTAAATTACTCTCAGAGAAAAAGCAGCAGAGATGACTTCCCTTACTTGATGGCATCTGAGCAGAACCCCCCAGAAGGCACAGGGAGCACAGCGACCCGCCCTCCAAGAAAGCAAACGTGTGTGTGCTAATTTCCTTACATCTGCCCCGGTGCTGGCAGGTACAGCAGAAGGTGAGTCTGTTGACGGTTGGAGGAGAAAAGGTGGGTCCCTGGCTTGGTAAAAAGCAATCCTCATCCTCCCTACAATCCCCATGGGGTTCATTCACTCGGAAGAGTGACATCGGTGCATTCAATGGAAACTACCAGATTCAGTGAGAGGAGCACCAGACGCAAGTGGCAACCACATGTTTCTCCTTAGTGATGGTCCTGGCTGGTGACCAGCTCCGGAAAAGTCGTGTGCAGGCTGGGCACCTGAAAGGCCAGAGAAGCAGCCATCATTTTCATGTTTATCATAACAGATAATAGAACATTGTGAAGAGGTACAAGGGAGAAGGATGCCAAGCAGGGCCCCTGAAAATAAAACCGAGAATTCCCGAAGCTCCCGAGGTTAACAAAGGGAAAATGCAGCTCTTGTGAATGCGGTGTGCGTCCAAATCTTCCTCCCGGTGCATAGGGGACGGCTTCACTTAGCCACTGCTGTCCCTGAGCAGAGGTGAGAGGGATGCTGGTAATAACAAAGACAGTCCCCGATGATGGCAAGTCTAATTACAGGAGGAAAAAAAAAGTGCAGGGAAAGAAAGAGTTTGGTTTTCCCAAAACGTCATTTTATTACCGGCCTGACACAGCAACTTTCAGGGTCATTTCTTTACGGTCACTAAAATACCAAAACAGTCGGAAAAATATCACAGAGGCCATAGCCAAAGCCCCTGATGCTTCATTTCTGAAAACATTTTCCCACAATGGCAGCTTTTAAAAATTGTTTTTCTCCTTTTAATTAAAGAAACAATTTTGTTCCTCTGGATGTCTGCGAATAGTCAACAGCATAAAAAGAAGAGGTAGGGTTGAAAGAGAGAAGTGAAGAAATAAACACCACACACACACACACACACACACACACACACACACACAGAGGTTTAAAGCATTAAGAAAAGCAAAATATGAGACCATTTTTTAGAGAAATTTCCTGCAAAGTAGGAAAATGTCTTGCCATGTACATTAAATTAGGTTTTTCTTGAATGAGCAATAATCTTTAAAAATGTCTGTTCTTAATCATTAAATATGCTAAAAAGAAAAAGATAATGAATGTTATAAATCAAGAGAAGATTCTTTTGAAATTTTACTATTTTCCCACAGAATATTCTAGTAAAAGGCATTGATTATAGTTATCACATGAATGAATACAATGTCCTTTTTCTTACATGAACCATAATTTGCGCTTTTTATTAACTCAGACAGGACAACTTCAATTAGTCTGAATTCATGAGGATTTACCATGTACATTGTGAAATGTTTAGAAAGAGGAGGGAAACTCTGTGTTAAGCACTATACTGGAACTACAAATATCCCCAGAGAGTAAGTATCTTCTATAGGCTTGCTTCTAAAGCAAATTTTCGCATATCAAATCCCACAATTCCATGTCTTCCTTTCTAAAATCTGACATGCTTCTACTGAGAAAATGGGATCACAGAACTTCCAAATCACATTTAATGGTACCGCACACTTTCACTCGTTGCACAGGAATTAGCAAGCCTGATTTTTTTCTGTTATAATAACAATGATCAGCACTGAAATTATATAATACAATGTATCTTTAAGTGTAAATTCCCAAAACCATGTTTTTCATTTGTTTGCTTTTGTTTTTCCTCCATGCCTAAATGGTACTACAAGATGTGGCATAAAAGTGAAAATCTTTAGACCCTTTGCTGTAACAGGCGTATCATTTCTCTACCTCAGGTAATTGTCAGTGGAGAAAAGCCATATCAGGAGAGGTATATTTTTATTTCTCAAGGATCTTGATTCAAGTAAGTTCTAGATTTGCTTTCTTTTCTCTCTGATGCTCGTATTTCATTTTCCTTCTACAAAACTGGACAATTCATCTCCTATATGTTAAAAGCATATATTTTAGTTTCAGGTCCTATATGTTAAAAGCATATATTTTAGTTTGTAGATCTTTAGAATACTTTTACATTATAAAGCTGGCTTCTGACTGATCTCCCTACTTTCATTTTCTCCTCCTCCTTCCATTATTCTGTATAGTGGGGCTACAGTAATCTTCTTAAAAAAAGAAGTGAGATTATGCTATTAGAACATTAAAAAAACTTACAGTGGGTTTCCACTGTTCCTAGAATAAAATCCAAGTTGATTTCCATGGCCATCAAGGCTCTGATTGATCTGCCACAGTGTGCTGCCCCAGCCACTTCCCCTACCATTCACGTCTCTCACTGAGCTCCTTTCCTTCTCCAGGATGGAGCTTTTACTTCTGCCTATGATTTTTATCCTCCTTTTCCTTTGAATCAAATTTCAAATGTCACCTCCTCAGACTACTAGAGTAGTTCCTTCAGTCACTATGTCCTCCCCTAGCTATTTCCTCCAGCTGTGCTCTTCACAGTCTATACTTTTCTTGTTTAGTAATGTGTTTTGCTTTATATTGTCTGCGTCTCCTAGCCTTTCATTAGCGTAAAGCTCCATGGAAGGAAACGCCTTGTCTGTTTACTTCTATACTCCTTAACCTAGCATGGTGCTAGATATGCAGTAGATACTCAGTAAATGAATTAATTGATGATGAGAGAGCTCTATAATTTCTTTATGAAATCATTGAATCTGCAAAGAGGTAGACTTGTACAAGGTAAGACTTCTTAAACCCTAATCAGATGCTACAGACAAAGAGATAAGAAAGAATGTTTATTTTTGCTGATATGATTTAAGCTAGCTTTTTTTGCCTTAGAAAAGCTTTTCATTTTGCTTGAGGTCTTTTGTCACCGAACTATGAATGTCTGTGGTTTTCAAAATGGTCATATTCTTGATACTATAAGCTCAAGAGGCATAGACACTGGTGATAGAGCTGATTTAACACCTATCACTACTCATCAGTGGTCTTGCACCAGTGATGATACACCACTTATCATATTTGGAACCCAATCCTTTGTAGAGATTTTTCACCAGTCATGTTAATAAATAAATATTCCAATGTTACCCAGATATTTCTGGTTCCAGGTTTTTGTTGAGTGAGATTTTAGAGATGGAAGGGACAGACCAATAATGA
This sequence comes from Felis catus, assembly GCF_018350175.1. Lineage (NCBI taxonomy): Eukaryota > Metazoa > Chordata > Mammalia > Carnivora > Felidae > Felis > Felis catus. Next base: position 153,178,288 of record NC_058375.1, read on the forward strand.
ATAAATTGAAATAAAAAAATAAATATTTTTGTTGGATATATTGAGGTTTTGATATATCTATCTATACATTAGGAGAATGAGTGATAAGACTGCCTGTAACCATAATGAGATGGCTCATGCTGAGCCCCCAGATAGCTTTTGGATGGTGACTGGTTACCAAAAAGACCAACTACTTGATTTAAGAGTTGAAGCTTTGGGCCAGTCCTAACTCGTTGGAGGAGGAAAGAGGAAGATTGAGTAAAGGGGGCTGGAAATTGAGTTCAAGCCTCAATAAAACCCCAGACACCATTTTCTCCCAGTTCTTGTCCTATGTGATTCTTCTTTTGGCTGGTCTTCCTGATCAATATCTTTTAAAATAAAACTATAATCTTACTTTCTTGAAATCGACGAGCTATTCTAGTAAATTATTATATTCTGGTGAGGGAGTATGAAAACCTCCACAATTTTGGCCGGTCAGTCAGAAGTGCAGGTGGTCTGGGGGTCCACAAAGTGAAGCTGGTGTCTGACAGGACAGTTCCATGGGGACCTAAGCCTTCAACTGGTGAAGCTTGATCCTAACTCCAGGTAGTTAATGTCAGAACCAACCGTACTGCAGTACCCCCAGTTAAGAGTGAACAGAATAGTTATCTATTTCCTTAATATTTTAAAACTAATTTAAAATTTTCCAATTTATTTGTTCTTTAGAACTGCAGGAAGTTCAGTTCCTTGTCTAATATTTCCAATGGCTCGTGCTGAGGTACTTACAGTTGCTTGTCTTTTAGCAGTTTGAACTCATGTTCCCTGATCAATTTGCATTCCTTTGTCCATTCAACAAATTTTATTCAGCACTTATTAAGAACTAGGCACTGTGTTAGATCCTCAGGATTAGGGTATATCAGTGCATAAGAGAAAAGTGGTCCCCATTCTAAGGGAGGTCACAGCCTATTGGCAAAGGCCGAGATACTCCGATAAACAAATGTGAGTGATTATAAATAGAGCGGTTTTTAATAGAGGGATTTTTCTCTTTCCTCAATAATTCATTTCAAATATGGTTACAACTCTTTTGTCTCTTAATTTCCAAGTTTCCCCTAACAGAGTGTGTCTATGTATTAGAGACTTTTACTACTGGTTTGGGATAGTGCAGGGACAATACTGCACAAAGTTAGGAACAACTTAATTTAACTATCAGACGTCACTCTTTCAAAAATTACTAACCCATCATCACAGAAATTCTACACAGGAAGTCCATTCTGGGCCATCTTCCTCAAGTCCTTAACATGTCACGGCATCGATGTGTCCTGCTTTCTCCTTTCAGAGAAACCACTTCTCTCTTCTCCTCACTTAACTCAAAAATCCCTGCCTCTTTATTTTGAAAACCTTTTTCATGGCTCAATCTCTTTCTTTCAGACAATCCCAAAATAATGTTGCTACCTGTGCGCACCCAACAGATTCATTAAAGTGTGTCCCTACATAAAATATCAGTCTTCTTGTTGTTACATCCCCACCCCAACATCAAATGCAAAAATATCTTCAGGGTAAAAAATAACATCACAATACCAGAAATGTGTTACAAATATCAATGCAAAAGGCTTTATTTTTCTTAAGCATTCTTCCTTATCTATTGCATTATTCTCTCTCCTTTTTTCTGTCCAAGTTGAAGTACCTAAGATTGCTCAGAATCTATGTAGATTCATATTTAGTTTACTCATTTGTTAATGGAGATGTAATTAATCACACGAATGAAGATTATGGATTTTGTTTATCCTGTTTTTTCCTTTATTTACATAAGTTATTTAGACATTTATATCATTTATATCTCTCTCTATATATCATCTATCAGTGTATCTTTCTTTATATGGGAGAATGTGTGTAAATACATATACATAAATAAAAAACATATATTATGCTACGAAAAGTTTGGTATTAAAAAATGACCTATTCTATGGAAAGTTTGGTATTGAGAAAACAAGATGAAAGGTCATTAGGATAGCTTTATTTTATTTTATTTTTTTCTTCAGTTAGGGATTTGTTACTTCTCTAGGCAAAATCATTTAAACCATCTTTTTTCAAATGGTCAAAGAAGTGACTGGATGTTTATTTTCTTATAAAAATAAAATTTTATTTGCCTTACTTGATTAATCAATTTTGCGTAATGTAGACATAGGTATTGCCTTAGTATTCCCTCTTCCGAGTACACTTCCTTTTGAGATGACGTCAAAGGACTTAGCTGTGTGGACAGACCCATAAATCTACCTAGTTTCATACTGAGATGAAGATCTCCAAACTCAAATTCGGTATAGGTCATAAGCAGTGCAATGAATCACATTCTCCAAAGGCATTTGACCTGACTGCAAATTATTTCCATGTTTTGTAGATGCAACAGACTGTCTAAGGAAACTTTGTCCCTCTTGCCTCTGATCCCTGGGAGATGATGTATGGGCATTCTGTGCCCAGGTAGCATGGTTACTGGATTCTGACTTGGGTATCATCTCCTGGACTACAATGAATCAGGTTTTATCTGACTGCATTGAGCTTTCAAGAAGTGCTTTTTAAGCGCCTATCTTGTACCCAGCACTTGAGAGCTGAGAGGAGAAACCATCTTTGGATTTTCAGTAGTCAGTTGAAAACAACAGCAAAAAAGAAGAGACTAAAACTCACAGTTAGAAATTCTCTTCTCTTTTGCAGGAAGTGGCTCACTGCACTTCCTTCTGTGTAATACTCTAACACAGTTGGTTGCCAGACACTTTTTAGCTATTATCATCCAAAGCAAATAATGTTTAAGGCTAGCAGTTTCCTGTTTGTAAAGAAAACACAGAGCATATAGGAAGAGAGGGGCATATTTGGCGTTGGATAAGGCTTGAATGCCAAAAAATGAAATACTAATGTAGACCAAAATAAACCACTATAAAATCTGCCTGTCAAAACAGGAGTTATGTCTGTGCTCTGTAGATGCAGAAATAGCTCAAATTTTGAATGTTTTCTCCTACATAGACCTCCACAAAAGCTACTAACAGCTGTGGAGACAGTGCCGGATGAATTTGATGTTGGAGTCAGACCATCAACTCTTTCCAAAAGAGTTTTGATTTATTAAAGTTAGATTATGGCTATATCTGATTTTCTTGTTAATGTACAAATGGGGACAAGATGTCATTTTCCCACAGCTCTCTTTCCATTTATGTACTTTAAATGCACTTTAAAGCAGAGAATCTTTAAGTGAGAGAGCAAGCTTTACTGACTTTGGTATGTAATTGTTTACAATCAGTGAAAAGTGAGTACAAAGTGGATGGTGAAAAAAATTAGCCTACTATTCCATTTCTATAAAACCAATTCTTATTTATCTCCAAATAAATCGATTAATGGAAGATACAAGATTTAGAAAAGGAAATACATTATCTGGGCAGCTTTTCTGAAGGCATCCAAACCTTAAGGGAAAACCCATACTACTTTGGCTCTATACTCTGAGGTGAATGTCCCCTGACGTATATGCAACTTAAATGCAACGTGTAAAAATTAAGGATAATTGGGTCCTAACTCGGTCTGAACCTTTAGCTAGCTGTGTCACATTCAGTAAGTCCTTAAACATGTCTGGGTTTCACATTCTATTTGAAAATAAAGGGATTCAGTACATTGTTTTCAGTTGTGCTCTGGGGGTCCAAGGAGTATTTTCATTAAGGTTACGGAACATGGGCTAACAGGCAAGGTTCCCCAATTCTACTTCAACCAAAGCAGCTCTGTTTCCCTCAGAATCATTTACCTTGCCTTCCAAATAATATTTTGTTTGGCAAAGATTTTGACACTAAAAACAATTAGAGTAGCAGTGATGATATCTTTCTACTCTTAAAGTATATGGCCCTTCCTCTATGGTCTCCAGATTGTTTTTCCACTCTGAGCTACCAGTTCTCAAACAATTCATCTTCCCTCCTCTCTGGTAGGGGACTAGAACTGGGTAAAATTAAACCAAGTAGGTGGGTTTCCCTTAAGAGGTGATCCAGATTTCATTTTCACAGGAAGTCATGAAAGCTGTCCAACTCTTGGAAAGGAATCATTAACTGTAATAAGATAGCTTTAGAGATTTTATAGTGGTTTATTTTAGCCAACATTAGTCATTCATTTGTGGCATATCAACCCCCACTAATGTCAAGTTGAGCTCTGGGACTTTTGCAAAATAGACCACATTTAAGCATATTTTCCAGCTCTCACACGATATGGAACATTTGTGCAGGATTTTGTCCACTCTTACACAGTTAAAAAGATATATTTTTGGTGCCTGAAGTACTATTAACTATCTTTCTATTGCCAGATACAGAGCCCATTCTCAGACGCATATTTTCCAACTTTCTAAGACAAATGTCAATGACAGTTCTCTATCATTGATACAACTCATCGCATGCCATTGTTGGTTCCTTATCTTCTTCCTTTCTCATGGCTGCTTCTTTTGCTTTCAATATAAGTATTAATTGATGGCTTGAATTATTTTCTCTTGCTGTGCTCTGGTAGCAGATCTATGCCTAACCTGTGTTCCCTATCCTCTTTTTTGATTCCTTGCAGGGTTTCATGTCCATGTTGGATGACTCCCACAGCCACACCTTAGCCTTGTCTTCTTACCCAGTCTCTAAGTGCTTATTTCTTTTTGGCTCCATGATATCTTCAATAGATGCACACCAACCTCTCAAATTCAACTGCCTCAAGCTAAATTTAACTTTCCCTACTCTTCAGCCCCACATTGCTTTTTTCTCTCTCATGTAGTCTATTAAAACCTATCTGTGGCAACATAGATTTTCTATGTCTTTTGTTCCTAGAAAAAGTAGTTTTAGACTCACCCCTCAAAAAACACCTATTACATATGTTATTCAAATTTAATAGAATAAACCAATAAAGGTGATAGGATAACAGTTCTAATTGAGGCAAAGTTTGGAGGAGCCCTACTGACTAACATTTTTTTCTCCCTCCCTTTCCTCCATATCCCTGGTATTGGATGAAAGTTTGGAACCTACTCCTTTGCAATTCATAGTTCATCGTTGTTTAGCTTCACCTTCTTTTTCTACTTTGTCACCAAACCATTTTTTTTATTATGACTTCTGGAGTTTTTCTTTTTAAATCGTATTTCCCATCCTTACTCTTTTAGCTCTCACCAGTAGCTCTATTCTCAAGATTCCTGTCACACTTAATTTATACTATGGGTCTTAACACCTACTTGTTTTCAAATTAGATTTTGAATGGATTAGTTTTGTCTCTAATCCAGTAAGTATTTTAAGGGATTATTTTTCCATCCATCCATCCACATCTATACAACCATCTCTTTATCTAGAGTATTTATTGAGTCTACCATATGCCAGGCACTGTGTTGAGCACTGAACTGGAATTGTAATGAAGACAAATAAGATTTCTGTCTCCATGGTGATATTCTGGGTTCCTGACTGTAACAATCCTTGTCTTTAGAACATAGAAAATGTGCATTTAATGCTTGCTAATGAGTTGAATACACACCGATGAAATATCTTTCTGTTTTTCTAAAATGAAGGCTTTACATTTTCTTTCTATGCACCTTTGTATCAGGGCTAGTTGAGTCTAAGGCAGTGGTTCTTGACAATGGCTGATTTTGTCCCCACCCCCACCCCCACCCTGGAGCATTTGGTAATGTCTGGAGACATTCTTGTTACAACTAGAAAAGGGTAGGGAGTGCTGTTGGCATCTAGTGTGTAGAGGCCAGGAATGCTGACTAATATCCTACAATGAATAGGACAGCTCCCTACAATAAAGAATTATCCAGCTGAAATAATACCAAGTTTGAGAAACTCTTATCTGGGATATTGAGGTAGCATAATTTGTTTTTCTTAAATAGTAATGTGTTTATTTCATTTATTATGCACTCTTGTTAATATGATTTTTGCCAAAAATCATGAAATACTTCCACTTTTAATGCCATACTTTGAGCTTCTTTGCTGTTACGTCTAGGCACTACTGAAATTACTATTCCTCAAACATAGGAAAAATGCCAGATGCTCTTGGATATAGGCTGCTCTGGATGAAGGTAACATAAAACCTTAACAAACCTGGCATAGATAATAAGAAGATGTATTTTTTTTTCCTTCCTTTAAGCAAGCCAAGGAGAAAAGTGCCTCGGCAATTGGACAATTTAGTAGCATAATGTTGAATTCAAGGGCTTAAGATCTTTCCATCATTCTACTCTTCTATATTCATCATGTTGGCTTTGTTTTCAGATGGCTTTCCTTCTGATTAAAAAATTCCTGCTATGGTCCAGGCATCTCATATAGATATAAAATATATTCAGTGGAAGAAGGGGGACTGATTCCTCCTGTGTATATCTATTTTAGAGCAAGAAAACTTTCCCAACAGATCTTTTTAGGCAAAGAGCATGAAATACCATGATTGGCTTTGACGAATCAGAATTTATCCATGAGTCATCTGAGAGATGGGTGGACACTTGAACATACTTGGGATTCTGCTAGCAAATAAGGGGAAAGGTTACAAATGGGCACCCATTTAAGACCTGTAGTTGAGGCCCCAACAAATCATTGTTGTTGTAAGTCTCAATGTATTTTCAGAAGAACAAAGAAATTAACCTTGGCAGTTTGGCTACATTACAAACTGGATAATTGCCTTCAGTGTCTGAAGTTTAAAGAGGAGAAATTATTCCGTTGTATTCTTTAAAAGCATGAAAACACAATTCGAGCTTAGTAGTGACTATCACAACCAGGACAAGGATGAGGTAAGTAAATTACCCAGAATGCAAAAATTAAGGGGATATTCACACTTTAGAGTACCCCCTTAAATTTTGTGCCCTAGACACCACACTTGCCTCACCCTTGTCCAGGTCCTGATAACCATACTATAATATGGGCTTTAAATGGCCATAGATTGGGGCGCCTGGGTGGCTCAGTCGGTTAAGTGTCCGACTTCGGCTCAGGTCATGATCTCACGGTCTGTGAGTTCGAGCCCCGCATCGGGCTCTGCGCTGACAGCTTGGAGCCTGGAGCCTGCGTCAGATTCTGTGTCTCCCTCTCTCTCTGACCCTCCCCCGTTCATGCTCTGTGTCTCTCTGTCTCAAAAATAAATAAACATTAAAAAAAAATTAAAAAAAAATAAATGGCCATAGATTGAGGTTTTAAATATTTGAGGATAGACTCCAGACATTAAGCCTACAATACAACATTTTTTCCCCCTATGAAACACCTTGAAAATAATTCCCTGCTCATAGAAAGACAATTCTGGCCATTGGGTATATAACAAAACACGGCAATAGTTTTTTGAGCCAGGGAAACTTGGTTACAAAACGATTTTAAAAATACTTTTCTCTTGAAGTCTTGACATGATCAGCACTGGGCGTGACCTAAAGATGGAATGAAGAACATGAACGGATGACTGTTTCCTTAGCAACAAGAACCATATGTTTCCTTTGAAACATGAAACCATAAGAAACGGTTCCCCTATATATTTTTTTCCCTCCAGTTTAGTGGCTTAAACTGTAGTGGTGTAAAATTTTAATATTTATTCAACCAATATTTATTGAAGACCAACCATATGCAAAGCAATAATTACATTTAAAAAATTTAAATAGGACATCTTTTACCTATTATCCATTCAGCTACATTATTAGATGTATAGGCAACTCTGCAATGCAAGTAATCTACTAAAATCTCAGCTCTGGCAGCACATAAGGATTGCCTAAGCAGCTTTCGAAAAACAAAGATGCTTAGTCTCCAACAGAATATGGTTGTGTTGTGCTCATCCAGCATCGGCATTTTTTAAAAGTGCCCCCAGGTGATTCTAATGTGCAGCTAGGATTGAGAACCGCAGCCCCAAGAAAATTTATGGTGTTGATAAATCAGCTGAACAATTTGAATTACATCAGTTGGAGATTAGGGTTTATAGAAAATTTCAGAGCATGTAGTTCAAATTCTTCCTTGATTTATTGTTTTTCAGGACAAGGTTTCAACAAAACTAATAAATCAGTTCTCCCACCCCCCAATTAGTCAATTGTTATATCTACCTTGGGATTTTGGATAGGTAAAGAGCTGATGGCAGGACTGTAGCTGACACCAAACCCTGCTTCCCTATAGCTCCAGAAGCTTCTCTAGGGGAATAACAAACTGAGAGGCTTCTGCCTTAGTTATGTCTCTACTGGATATACAGCCTCAGAGTCCTCTGAGTCCTCAGAGTCTCTACCACCTGTCTGGTCCCTTTCTGCGAAGGCTGAGGCTCTCAGAGACTGCTCAAGTTGGCCATGATCAATTCCAGAAGTGTGAGAGTGTAGAGAAGATTTGATCTTCTAGTTCTAACCCAGAGTCTGGGTCACATAGTGGATAGAGATAGACAGGACTCTGATTCTCAAACCTTTTCTTTGTTTCTGTTTTTGAAACACTTGCCAAGTAATAAAAGACAAAAATCATTATCTCTTTTAGTTTACATGCTCAAATATTAGAAAGCTGCTCTTTTTTTTTTAGGCCTTTTTACAATCATTCATTGATCTTTTGTCCTATTCCACAGTGTTTCATGTGTGTCTACTATATGTCTGGGCTGTGTTAAGTGATGGGGGCGCAGATATGAATAGTGTATAGTTCTAATTTGTAAGCACCACAAAATCTAAATAAGGATGCAGACAGACGTGTAGTTTGTTTGACACATGTGTGATAGAGGTAAGTCCACGGACTATGAGAATTCCAAGAAATAATCTATTAACTGAAATTGGAGGATGAAATTGGAAAATAACTCAGCTAAAGGTAAAAAAAAATAGTAGGGGACATAACGTACTAATTTAACCTACTATTAGTGAGTCAGCTACTAAAAAAGAGTAGTAATATGTATTTTAAAAAAAGATGGGTGTTACAAGCCAATGGAAAGCACTTTGCACTTAATTAGTCCAGCAAATACTCATTAAGCACACAGTATTTGAGAATACATGGACACAGGAATAAAACGGTTGACATGAGGGGTTAGTCCCTATTTTAAAACTGAGATTGTGTTTAGTAGTAAAGGAAAATATTAATAATAATGACATGGTAATAAAATAACATTGATAAAGAAATAACTTTTAGGTGCTCTAGAAACTTCCTACCAAATGATGGTTCATGGAATCCTAATACTGGCCTTTCCAGAGAACTCATGAGAAATGTAAGTCCCATCCCAGATCTACTGGATCAGAATCCTCATTTTAAGAAGATCTCTAGGAGAATTGTATGCACACTTAGGTTTGAGAAACAGTGATGCATAATATGCTAAATGCTTTACAGGGATTACCTCCTTAAAATTGCACAGCAACTTTATAAAGGAGGTACCCATTTGTACCCTCATTTGATGATACCTGAAGAACTCAAAGGTTAGCTACAGTAACTAAATTGCCCAAGATAGTACAGATAGCAAAATGACAGAGTGGTTTGAATCACAGTAGGTTGACTTTCAATCCCATGTGCTATGTGTCTACAAATAAAATAATACTTAAAAAGCAACAAGAACTAACCCGACAAGTAGCTCAACATCTCGGAAGCTGATCTGGATTTATTCTACAACTATAAAAATCAGAGGCAAATCATCTTTTTATTCAACTACCATAGCAATTCATCTGCATGATCTCATGAGAGACTGTACTGGACATGAAAAGCTGTGGAGACATAGGAAAGTCGCCATGAGCCCTGTTAGAGTCAATGGATCCAACTGCTTCCGCATTAGATCTTCCCCAGAGGTTTTGAGAGGTTGAGACTGCTAAATCATCCTGAGTGATCAAAGCCCTATGCCGAATTTCATGGGCTAAAGCAGTCCATGGACACTGGTGGACCTGCCCCGATTAATACCTCAATTGTAGTTTATCTTCTTTCTACAATTTGTTGAGTTAGTCCCAGATATAGGCAACATCTGAAATAGCCATTCAAAATTCTATCAGCTGCCTGAATGAAGGTGGAGGAAGGAAGGAACTACCATGTAACAAGGGGAAAATATTCCAAACAATTTCTCAGCTAGTTTCAATCAGCCAGGGAAGAAGTTCTTCTAGCAAAAATCAAAACAAAATAGTTTTCAAAACTGTCTTATCAGTTAATGGCACAACCTTAAAATTTCATTTTCCTAAGGTCTTTTCAAATTCTAGAGGTGACACACAGGGAAAAGATGTCACATTCACTTGTTTGCTTTAAAAAAGACAAGGCAGCTCTCTCCCAGTTTGGATGACTGTTTTGAAGTCCATTTCTAAAAATGGCTTAAGAGAAAGGTGATTGTAATCAAAGAAGAGATGTGGCAAAATTCCAGAATGAAAGAACATATTTTACCCTTCTCAGGTTTTGAGGAAGTTAGGCTGGATAATCCAAACAATTGCTTTTGAGACCGCACTGTCCGTCCATTTCTACACGTTTCACGTGTAGAGGGACTTGATCCATTCTAATCACAGTCCCCTGTAGTTAATGTCTCTTTCTTCCATCTAGGTTTGCTGGTAACATCCATAAGGTTGTAGCCGAACATTTCTTTTAACAGAGAGATTCAAAAGGTTTGATTTACAAGGTATCTCAATGGTGCCAGATCACATTAAATTGTTTTACTTTTTCAGGGGTAAAAGGGACCACGTGCATTTTTTTTTTTTTTGTATGGCTGCAGTGGGAATATCCTGTAGGTGGTTGATGGTGCAATTACACAGAATTTTTCTGTGCTTTTAAAGATGCAACTAACATGAGAATAGAAATGGGGAAACATCAGGTTCTCAGCATGTGGCCTGCTGGAAAAATTATTAACAAAATGTGGAGCCTTAGGATTGTAATTCTCTTTTGTACAGTAAAAATAGAACAACAGCCTTCAAAAAGGATATAACTGATGGTATGGAGCAAGTTTTGCAAACTTATGCCAACTTAAATGGATTGTAGTGGGTGTGGTGCGTTATGTTGATTTCAAGCTATTTCAAGACTCTGAGGAAAAAGAAAGAACTCAGGGATCCTTTTTGAATCTCTGCTATGTAATTGTGGTTGGGGATGGGGATAAGGGTGGTTACCCACATGCCAGAATATTTGCCATATCTGGCATAATACCTTGTTTCTCATTTGACTACAAAGAAGTATATATACTTTCCTTTTTCCCAAAGGCTTTTGCACTATTATCCACATTGTGCTGTCCCCACCCCCTGCAGAATTAAGTCAGGAAGCCATCAGTGGCTTAGCAAAAAACAAGTTGATGCAATCTGAGCAGTGAATGGCGATTTAATTCTCTTACTGGGCCCGTGCCTAGAAGAGTTTGAAAAGCCTTTTATGTACCAATCATTATACGTAAAACTTAAATCTCTATCGTTTTTCATGGGAAGAAATCCAAATAAGTCATTTGGATGATACGATTGGAATGAAGTACACCTTCCTCATCCCCAGCATCCTGGCCAAAATGGATTGATCAGAGCTAAGAACTCTCAACTGATGTGGGACAGGCCCGTGGGTGGTAATGGAATGAGATTTTAGCTGAGTCGAGAGTCCAGTCGAGATTTTAGCTCTCAAGAGTCCAGTGTCTCTAAATGGCCTGAAGGAGGACAATCCAGGTAAGCGGTGAGTGCCGGAAGACTAACGTAGGTGGTTGGCTGGGGTGGGCTGGGGAGAGTGTTGGTTAATGGGTCAGAGTTCAGAAGCTGGGATAGATTTCCTAAGCCTATGGTTATTCAAAAATTGGGTTTCTACATTTCAGGTCCCTCTTGTCCGTGTTCTTGCCATTTGCTGCCCAACCACTGAGGTAATTCCAAATATTTTAGGATATGTATGTTTTTCTATAGTTGAATCTCATTTCAGAGTAACTTATCTCTAATAGTTCAAGCAATGCTAACTGACATGACAAGTAAATCGCAAAATCTCAGCGAATTCATTCAAGATTTTTCCCCCTTCTTCACATAAAATTCAATTGGCTACGGAAAGAAGTAACTGCTGCCTTCTAGCCATCTTTCGTTGTCCTGAATTTAGACACATGGCCATCTCTTGTTACAAGGGAGACTGGAAAACAGTAGCTGCATGATTGGAAGGAAAGGGAATAGGTTGGACATCTAGCCTGTGCCACAAAGGCAGAGATTGTTCCTCTGAGCTGCTGACCAAGTATGTCAATCCTTGCCTGTGTGTTATATAAATATAATGTGTCTTGTCCGGATAGTTTTATTAATTTGTCAGTTTTGTCAGTTTTCTTGCTTCATGTTGCGCCTTCAAGTCTTTGACTTATGAAAATCATGACTATTCTTTTATATTTTGCTTTATAAGGCAACCTAGTATGCTTTTGTGACTAAAGAGATGATGATATATCTTCCATGACCACGATAACAGGAGACATTCAATGAGTAACACCTGTCCAATTCTGCACACACCTCACAGTATCTCATTGTGCATTTAAAGCACTCTCAGATTTGAAGACTTGTATTTATATTATCTTAATATCATGCCAAAAAGAAATGGACAGGTGGTGAGCAACCTTAGGTGGCTCAGTCAGTTAAATGTCCGACTCTTGATCTCGGCTCAGGTCCTGATCTCACAGTTCATGAGATCAAGCCCCATGCTGGGTTCTGTGCCGACATTGGGGGGCCTGCTTGGGATTCTCTCTTCCCCCTCTCTCTGCCTCTCCCTGGCTTGCTCTCACTCCCTCTCTCAAAATAAATAAATAAATACTTAAAAAATAAACAAATAAAAGCAACCTTAACATCCGAATGCCTGAAGGATGTCACACGTAGTAAGGAGTGGTGTCAATGTAGCAAAAAAGTAGAGTCAAATTGAAATCCAGTTTGATTGCCTTCTCCTCTTCCCTCCCATTTATTCTTTTTGTTTTCTCCTTCCATCTCTACTCCTACGGTTCCTCTTCCTTCTCCGTCATTATATACCAGAAACAAAGGCTTGAGGGAAACCCTGTTAGTTGCCAGGTGGCATAACTTTGGAATATCCTGAGAATAAGACGCAGAAAGCCTGACATTGTGACCGAGATTATTCTTAGTTTGATTGAAGCGTGTACATGATGTGACTTGGAAAGATTTGAGAACACCGAGCCAAATAGTTTCATAATTCTCCATTTGAACCAGCTTCGTTCCTGCAGCATATTCTATTTGTGCCATGTCCTGATGGAAGCAAATAAATGGTTTGCGGCAACCCAGGACTGGATTTGTCATGTTCCACAGGACTTGGAAGACTAAGATATGCTTAAATGATGTAAGTAAAGACCTGGCTGATTGCCCTTCTGACTCTTTCTCCGTTATAGGACAAATCAGTTTTGAATTGGTACAGCACTGTCAATATGAATGAGTTCATAAAAATATGTAAATATAGCATTTAATAATTTTTATGAACATATCATTGCTTTAGGAAATTTATAACATTTTTCCTCAGTTGATTTTGTCACCCCTTGGAATATTTATTCATTTAAAAATAAAAAGTGTGAGTTCTTTTTCAGTTGGCATCTGGCCTGTCCTCAGCCCCTAGTGTTACTTTAAAAATGACCCTGACCTTCCAATCCCTGACCAAAATCTTAGTGAATATACACTAGAGATTTACAAGATATACTCAGAGGCTCGCTTTATTTAAAACTCATTTTTAATGGTTTGATTCTGGAAAGTAAAACTTAAAACATCTTGTCAAGTACTTCTATGATGGTTATTAAAAATACATTTGTATTTCAGGGTAGATCTAAACCATATGTTCTTATTTGCTCCCATTTAGCACATTAAACTCCTATTTTGAAAGAGACAATCAAAATCCCAAAAACCGCAAGAGCACTCTCTTAAAAATAGTTTCATGTGTTTCTACTTTTAGCATAAAGTAACACTTTTTCCCCACCTGCCAGCACTGAACACACCTGGAAGGGTTTATATTTAGCCAAAACTTAGAACTCATAAAACCAAAATTATATTAAGCCTTGGCAAGTTTTTATTTGTTTGAATGAGGACTGAGTTAGAAGATAGAATGATGTCTTAAATTTCTTTTGGCCATTTTTCTTTTCTCTTCTCTTCTCTTCTTTCTCTTCTCTCCTCTCCTCTCCTCTCCTCTCCTCTCCTCTCCTCTCCTCTCCTCTCCTCTCCTCTCCTCTTCCTCTCTCTCTCTTTGCCTCAGCTATTTAAAAAACTACAAGATTGGCTATCAAGCAGCATTTATCCAAGTATTTTAAAACTGTGCCAAAATAAAAGCTAATCATTTTGTAATCATTTTGTAATCAGTATGCATAGAAGAGAGGAAGAAGCAGTAAAGCAGTTGCTGCATGTTTGCTGACAAAATATTGAATCCAAACATTTAATTTCAATCTGCCACTGTTCTCAGTCAGTATAATTACTTTAAGCAAATACCGCGTTGGAAAAAATGGTCCCAGCCACTGAAATGTAAATAATACAATATAATCATGGCCACACTCAAATTCATATACTATAATTTATTTGGATCAATTTCATAAATATGGGTGTAATAAATGTTTAAATTATTATAAACATGTGTACCTAGGCTACGCTTATAGGACCTGATTTACTCTTTCCCGTCAGCTACTTATACCTGAAATAAAGACTTGCTGAACAAGTCAAATCACGTGGATCTTCTTACAATATCACTGGGGATAGGAAAAAAATTAGTGTTTTAGATTTTTGCCATTTTGTCAAGGTTAGACAAAGCCTATCACTTATAAGAATAGAAATTATTTACACAATATGTATTTGCAGAAGATGTTAAATATGAAAAGTATATTTAAAATAAGAGTTTCTAGAAATATTATAGAAACAACAGATATACATTTTACCTTAAAAGAGGTCGCCATCAGTAAAAGTGTTCATTTTTAAAGACAAGGATCAATAAAAATATGATGGTATGAAAATAAACTACCTTAGAGCAAGGCCTTTGTTTTACTTATTTTTGTGTCATTGGCATCTACAAAATGCTTGGCACATAGAGGGTGAAGGTCTGGGGTTGTGCCCATTATGGTGCCCAATTTGCTTTGAGCCATTTGTGCTGAATCTGCCTTCCCCACCTTTTCCCCACAGGCATACGACATTTGAAAATTCTTTGTGAAGGAGCGGTCAGTTATTGGATAAAAGTGACCAGCTGACTCAGGCTGGTCAGAAACTCATAAGATAGTCTGGTATTTAGGGCTTTTCACACAGAGCTTGGAACCAATCAGATATCGTCCCTCTAAATTTAACTAAAATAATAATCAATAAATACTTGTTTCATTAATTAAAATAGTATATTTTCTAAAGTCTCTTTAAAAACTAAAAACTTTTAAAATATTCTTATTTTGATACCTCAAAATAGTTTGGGAGCAGGGAAATGAGTGGATATTTAATTTTTTTTAATGTTTATTTATTTTTGGGAGAGAGAGAGAGAGAGAGCGAGCTTGAGCATGGGTGGGGCGGAGAGAGAAGGAGACACAGAATCTGAAGCAGGCTCCAGGCTCTGAGCTGTCAGCACAGAGCCTGATGCAGGGCTTGAACTCACAAACAATGAGATCATGTCCTAAGCCAAAGTCGATCACCTAACCAACTGAGCCACCCGAGCTCTCCATGAATGAATATTTTAGATGAAACAAAATTGGTCCTGTGTTGGTAACTGTTAAAACTGGTGATGAGTTTATAAGTGTTTAATGAACTCTTCTGTCTACTTTGTACATTTTTAATAGTTTTCCATACTAGAAAAATTTTAAATTCTGTTCTTCTGTCTAGAATCAGCCCTGGGTCCATACAACATAGGGACTTTTCTTCCCTAGTCTATTAAATATCTGTTTGCATACAATTCCAGTGTTTTCCAGAGATACGTCTGCTTTTGCACTTCCTGTTATCAGATAGTAAAGTTAAGAGAACTACTAGTGCCTTCGACTACTTGTAACAAAACACCTAACTAAATGTGATGTATATATAGGGACCTTTATTTATCTCAAAAAAGATATCTAGAGATAGATATTTGTAGGGACAATTAAAAATTGTCATCGTGAAAGACATCTTACCATCTTTGCACCTTGTCAACCTCAGCGATAATTTTGTCAAAACTTTAGACCTCATAAATTGGACTAGTTTTATCAATCTCTTAAAATGGCAGCTGAAATTCCTGCTATGATAGTATACAACGTCAGATTAAAAGAGAGAATTTTTTCCATGCTTGTTTTTTTACTAAATTCTTTTGTGTAAGACCGTAGCAAAAGTTCCTTAACGTCTCTTTGCCCACTGACTAGACGTAAGGGAGACTGGAAAATTAGTAGTTGATATTTTCACCTTCTACAATTTAAGAGAGGTATTCCGCCATAGATAACATGGTGAGGAGGTGTGCAAATATTTCTTGTATAGATAGCTAACAATAATTCCTAGTAGATCTTAGTAAATGGCACTAACATGGCCTCTGTATCAGTTATAGAAGCCACAATAATGCTGAGTAACAAACAGCCACACAATCTCAGTGCTATAAAATACACCTTTTAAAGCACATATCTATAGGGTTTAACTTATCTAAACTGAGCTTAATGTCATCTAGCCTCATTCATGAATCTATGGTTAGGGGCAGGTTGGCATGTTGTCTTAGCCGGCCATGGCTGACCTTGGTTGGGCTGCTCACACGGCTGATTAGTTGTCTGGTAGATGAACTAGGATGGTCTTGGCTGGGGTGGTTAGGGAGATGGCTCTGTTCTCATGCCCTCTACTCCAGCAGGCTATCCTAGACATCTGTTTATGGCTGTGGCAGAGAGACAAAAGCAGAGAAGCAGGACCACACAAGAATTTTTTTCATGTTTATGCATGTGTCATATCTGTTCGCTTCTCAGTGGCCAAAGTATTACCTAGGTACCAAGATGTCAGGACACAGACTCTATCTTCTTTCTAAGAGAAATGACAAAGAAATATGAGAAAGGTTGCATACAGAAAAAAAAAAAAACAGCAAAGAATTGAGTCTGTTGTTGTAACTCAGCTACCAAACCAAACTTTGGAAAAGCTAGACATTGGTGGCTAGCCCTGACACTTCTTTTTTCCTCAACTCCCATTTCCAAAACACTCAAATCCTCTCCATGTTTCTCCTTAAATGTCTCTCTGTTTCTTCTGCTCTCCATTTTATTAGCAATACTGTAGTGCAGGCTCTTAGTGAGGATTCTGCAATAAGATCTCAGCTGGGGCCCCTGTGCAGTGCCACACAATAGCTCGAAAGATCTTCAAGAAATGGATCTGAACACGTGACATTTTAACATTTCAGGGATTCAACATTGCTCTCCAAATAAAAATAGAACTCCCCTCCAAGTTCCTGAAGATTTTGGACTCTACTTAGCTCTTCCATTTTGTCTTGGACCATACTCTCCACCTTTTAATTCCAGTGTCTTTACAGTCCCCGGTGCTTGCTCTCTTCCCTTCTGTCATAGTTTCTTTGCACATGTTGTTTTTTCTTCCAGGAATACTCTTCCATCTGCTCTTTGCCTAAATAACTCTGACTCATTCCTCAGATCTCTGCTTAAGTGTCACTTTTCAACAGTCTTGCCTGACCTTCTTTATTAGAACCAATCACTCTCATACAGATTCTCATCATAATATAAACAGTCCCTTTGTTGAATTATCCTAATTAAAATTTTATATTAGTTTTGGTGACCTTTTCAATAACCTTTATATTTTAAAATAATTTTAGAGAAACAGAGGAGTTGCAAAGATAGCACAGAGACTTCCCATGTACCCTTTACCTAGTTTCTTCTAATGTTAACATCTTATATAACCACGGTACATTTAGGAAAACTAAGAAATTAATATTGGTATAATATGGCTAACTAAATTACAGACTTTATATAGATTTCATCAGTGTTTTTTTTTTCACTTATGTCCTTTTTTACTTTTCAGAATCCAATCCATGATACCATGCTCTATTTAATTCTCTCTCTAGTTTCTTCTAATTTTTGACATTTTCTCAGTCTTTCTTTGTTTTTCATGACCTTGTCACATTCCTAAGATTTCTGGCCAGGCATATTTGAATGAAATTCAATTTGAATTTCCCTGATATTTTCTCATAACTAACACTAGGATTATGGCTTTTTGGAATGAACATCAATGAACTTTGGAATGAACTTCAATGAGAAGCACAGTCCTCATTGATATCGAG
Source organism: Felis catus (assembly GCF_018350175.1). Taxonomy (NCBI): domain Eukaryota; kingdom Metazoa; phylum Chordata; class Mammalia; order Carnivora; family Felidae; genus Felis; species Felis catus. The sequence goes on from NC_058375.1 coordinate 153,196,302, forward strand.
GCACATGCTGTCAACATGGCTTATCACTGGTGATAACTTTGGTTACGTGTATACAGAATTTTCTACCAGCTTTTTTTCATTACAAAGTTACCACTTTTCTCTTCCACACTCCACTCATTAGAAGTGAGCCACTAAGTCAGGGGCACCCTCAAGTGAAAGGGAGTGAAGTTTTATCTCTTGGAGGTGGGAGTATCCATAAATTTGTAAACATATGTTAAAACCACCACAATAATTATTAAATGTTCGGGGGTAATGCTTTGTAGTTATGTAAAAATTCTCCTTAAGTTTTCGCCTACTAATTTTAGAATTCATCTATGGATCTTGCAGGCAGAAATTATTGTTGTGATATCCTAATGATCATTATTTTATTTCCCGCAGTTCTTCTATATTTATTATCTAATATTATGCCATCTATTTGGAACACTTCCCTCCTCTCCTCCATTTATTTAGTTACCACATATATATTTATTTTATTCTTTGGGTTGTGATCCAATACTATCATAATTTATCACATTGCTCACATTGTTACAGCATCAGACATAGGAAGCACATCTAGATAGGCTCCTATGTGCTTTTTATATGACTTCATAACTTTTTTTAGTGTATCCTGTATGACTTTATGTTTTCAGTTTTTATTCAGGTTTTTGAATGGGATATACAATTGAATGATGCAAGAAGAAGCTATATATGTAATATACATTAGAAATATAATAATAATATAATAATTTTACTAAAATTCATGTTCTCTGAAATTAAGATTATGACCTCTGCATCTTTTATGTTGCATTTGCCTGACATGACTTGGTCTGGCAGCTTCTTTTCTTTTCTTTTTCTTTTTTAATTTTTTTAAGGTTTATTTATTTTTGAGAGAGAGAGAGAGAGAGAGAGAGAAAGCATGAGCGAGGGAGGAGCAGAGAGAGAGGGAGACACAGAATCCGAAGCAGGCTCCACGCTCTGAGCTGTCAGCACAGAGCCTGATGCGGGGCTCGAACTCACCAGCCGTGAGATCATGCCCTGAGCCGAAGTCGGACACTCAACCGACTGAGCCACCCAGGCGCCCCTGGCAGCTTATTTTCAACCTTCCTGAATCTGTTGTATGTCTGCCTTTATAGGATTTGCCATCATTGGATTTGCTTTGGGAGCCAATGTGCACATTTTTCCAGCTGGACCAGCGTGGCAGCCCGGAGGTACTTATGCTGATCAGATCTCTCACCAAGAGAGAATCTGCCGCAAGAAGTGGAGTTAGGTACCCTCCTTGGCTGCCCCCACCGGTGGGATTTATGGCAGAAAATACCTTCAGCGTGCTCTGTCCACACTGCTCCCAGCCAGTGGCTAACACAACCAGAACACTTCTGCTCAATAGGACACTATTTAATATCAATCTTTGCTGGAAGTCCACATAGGCCTGTCTGACACTATCTCACAGATGCACTTCAGTCTGACATGTCTTCTGCCTACTCCCATATCCTTCCCTTTCTCCTTCATAGGTGTCCAACCTACATCATGGCCTCCCTTCTTATTCCTGGTTGCCTCTCCTGGAACATTCATAAGTGTCCCCTACAGTTAATCTCTTGCATTTCTAACTCCATTTTGGTATCTGTTTCCTTGAGAACCTCAGCTAACGATGCATTTCCCTTTACATTTATCAATATGAAAGCGAACTTTGCTCTTCGTTGTCTCTCAGTCTTGTCTAGGATTCTACCAGTTTATGTTTCATCCCTTTCTGTCATCCTAACTTCTCTTCGCTGAATTCTTACATTTCATCTTGGCAGTCTTCCTTCATGAATTCGCTCACTTTAAGTAAGTAACAGAATTTGGGGTCATCATTTTCAACTGCTGCATTCATCTTTTTGGTGAATGCTCTTTGTCTGCTGGTATGTTTTCCTCTTCTCTTATCCTTTTTTCTTTATAAAATCGTTGCGTTGTCTTTATAAAATCAGTGCTGCTATGCCACTTTATCTTTCATTATTCATTATTCAATGGGCTTTGCTTTTTTTAAGACAAGATCTGGGAAGAAATATGGTGTGTGTGTGTGTGTGTGTGTGTGTGTGTGTGTGTGTGATTATTTCTGAAGCCCGATTAATACTTTATAAAAAACGGGGTCTAGGAAGGCTCCTTCTACTCACTTGGCATTCTCAGTTCTTGCAACAGTGTTGCAAGTAAAGAACATTGCTTTTTTCACTTCAGAGTATATTCCTCTTCATGATACAGTGTAATTTTACCCTATAATTTGGTCTTATAATATCTACTGCCACTGCACTGAATTTCTTCTCTTCCCTCTTCTTGTTTCTCTTGTGCTGAATCCTGGCTGCTTTGAAAAGCCTTTATCTATATTTTGAATCTGCAGATAGCTCTTATTATTACTCTGCAAATGGAGTTTGTAAGTCATTTTGTATTCTCCTTCTTTTGTTTTGCATAATATGTGGGAGAAGAACTTGCAAAGTGCTACCATAGACAGCCCTGTTTGCACTGGTAGCCTTTGCATGCAGAGCAGTCTACTCCAGTAGCAAGGATTCCCAATGATGGCAGTATTGACAATTTGGGTCAGGTGGTTCTTTGTTGTGGAGACTCTCCTGGGCATGGTGGGACGGTTAGCAGTGCTTCTGGCCTCTAGCCACTAGATAAGTGCAAGTAGTGATGATCAAAACGATCTCCATCTATCACCAAATGCTCCTTCACAGGCAAAGTTGCTTTCAGGGGAGAATCACTCCACTAGACCAAAAACCCAGTGAGAATTTCAATGTCTTCTTTGTTAAACTTTCTATTCCCATTACTTAGCATAGCTTAACCCATAGTAAGAATTCAAATGCAATATTTTGATGGTATGGATGACTAAGTGGAGAGAATACCACTGAGTTTATTTGTCCTTCTTCAGATCTGCATTATTAGGAGATGATACCTTATGATGTAATCATATTTTGACCAACAATATGATTTTCCCTAGTGAAAATACACACAGAATTCTATATATGAAGGGGCCTTGAAGATGATCTGGTACAAAGCTATTACTTAATAAACAAAGAAATTGACATCCAGAGAGTTTGTGACTTCTGCCTTATTACACAGAAATTTAGTGATAAAGTTGAGACCACCTCTCTACACATCAAGGCTTTCTCAAAAATACTATGATGTATTATTTAATCCAAGACTGCTCTTAGTAAATACGTATTCTGTAGAATAAAACCTCTGAAAATCAGAAGAAAATTAAATAAAACTCATGTCTGTTTTCACAAGTAAGAGAATGGGAAGAAAACATCACAAGAAAATATTTTGATTTAGTTTATGGGAGAACGCGACGCAACTGTTTTTCTAAACATACTAAATTATCAGGGAGACACATGCTTTAATGGCAAAAACACAGTAAAGAGTCTTAGCTTTGCTAAGAATCTTGATTATTTTGACAAAGCATGATTTCTTTTTTAATAAAGAATCTAAATTTAGTGTCACTAAAGGAAATTTAAAAAGCTGTCTGGATAAAAGGTATACAGTAGTATATTTTAAATGACAATGAATTATAGCATTGGAAAATGCAATTTTAAAACTCTTTTAAAAACATTAAAAAAAAAGCACTAAAACAGCCTGTGAGACTCTCAGGAGTGTTGTTCTTTGTTACTAATGTGGGATGGGACGAGGTTATGCCAAGTTAAATGGCAGGCTGACTGGCATAGGTATGACCAGGTTAGGGGCAGATACTATAACATAGTTCATAAAAAATATGACAGTCACACTTGCCTACGTTGTATGGTTCGGTGGTGAGGAGGAGATGGACTATTCTCAACCAAGACTGACTTTTTTTTTCAGTTACTGAGTCAGAAAGAACCCTTTTCTGGCAACGTCTTCTGTGGGAACCACTATTTATCCTTCAACCACTGCATATAACTACTGATTTCTCATTGATTCACTTGGTTGAAGTAGGGAGTTTGAAAAGCTCGCAAAATTAGTCTGTTATTTGAAGTTCTATAAATGGATATGGAACGATTTCTTACTAATAGAACTCAAAACTTGCTTACAAACAGCACCGTGCCTAAGAGCAGAAACTACAGTGTTTTGTTTTTTTTAACTTTAATTGCGACAAAGTCATTGAAAGTGTTTATATGAAAATCTCCAATGTCTTATCAGGAGATAGCAATTTCTAGGTCGAGGGGAAATGTTAATTGTGTTAAGGATAAAAGGAGTGGAAATAGTGTTTACTGTAAAAATAGAAACAAAACTCTGAAATATATCAGATGAAAATTATGGCCAAAATGAAGACAATCACTGCAAAAACAACACTGAAGTTGTGAACACCTTGAAGGGAAGGACTGTGTTAGGTGCCTTTGTGTCTTTGATGACAAATAAATAGGTTGCCATTTAATGGGCAGTGAATAAGCGTCCGTAGAAAGAATTAATAAGTATGCAAATTAGGTTATTACAGATTTCTGGTACCAGATTTTCAAAGAGAAAGTACATTCTAAAAACAACCTCTTTTGGAAGTTCTTTTAGACAAATAACTCACTTTTAGTGTAAAAAAAATTAGAGATTACAAAAAGAAAAAAGATAAAACTTTCCTGTATCTTACTATCTAGATATAGCCAGTATTAACATTGGGAAGTCTACTCTTCTAGACATTTTTCTTGTCACAGCAGCCTCTATAAGTGTTTCAAAAGAGATGAAGAGTTAGAGAAGAAATAGGTTGTCTTAAACACTTATTGTCACTCATTCACTTGCGGAAGGCTGCTAGGTAGGGCTGTTGGGGAAGATTTACTCTGAAGAGCATGCCACAGGAGAAATCAGGTGCTAACCCCCTTCCTCGGTAGACTTTCTCAGTGCGCACCATCATGATTTTCTCCTTTAGGGGAGAAGTTAGCCTTACTGCCAACCAATACAAGACGAGAGAGAGAGGGAGCATTCTGCTTTTCTAAAAGAATAAGGACCGCTTGAATTTAAATTTCCGGTTAACCATAATAAAGTTCTGCTGAGAAGTAAAAGAGTATTCACTTGCTCTAAGTAAATCAAATAGAAAACATCTCTTAAAACTATTGACCTTGTTAATAATTAAAATTAAACAGCTTTTACCCAATTTCTTTGTTTTCTCCTTCCAGCAAGACTGTAACTGAAGAATGCCTGGGATTTGCATCACACAGTGCCACATAGTGTAGAGTCAAAAATATGTGAACAAGCACCACCAGAAACTATCAGGCATATGGCATGAAACACATTTTCATTCATCCTCCGGAGGGGAAAAATACATTTCAACGGAATGCAAAATATCGTGCTCTGGTTTACTTGCCAAATAGAGAAATGTATGAATTCTAGCATGGAAACCAATGGCTAGTTTGCATTTGGGAGGTTTTAGAGTAATTCCTCCACAAGCTAGTAATTTGGACAGGTTAGGTGTTTGGGTGTGGGAATTTAAGAGTTTCTTAGAGGCTGCCTGATTTTCCTTTTTATTTGCAGACTGAAAGCTTTTGCTCTGATGAATTTCACTTCTGTAGTAATCCAGATTTCTGCAGAGCTGAATGCAAGGGAGCCACTGCCACATTCATATACCCTGGTACTCCTCTATCTTCTAGAGATTTCTGGACCGTTGCGTGTTCATTGTTTTGTGAAGCACCATAGATAAAAGAGATATTCATCTCTTTGTTTATAGAATCTGTTTCCTTTTAAATAGAATTACGAGCATCAGCAATGTAGCTGGACAAGACTGGCAGACATAAAATATTCAATAACAGCCTGCACAAATCCTCACAAATAACCAGTTTTAATTAGTTAACTGGAAATGCATCATCCTCCAGGAAACAGGACAACTGGATCAAACGTATTTCAGAAGGCTGCATTGGAGTCATGTTACTGGCAGAAAAATTACAACCATAATTCTCAGAAGTAAAGGGTGTGATTCTGTTGACTTTTTAGCCAGACTTGCCTATATCATAGGTCAAGCACGCGTGTCAAAGTGACTTCTGCACAGCAGTGACTTCTCTTACTTACCGGATTTGTTTATATGGGTAAACAGAACTCATCTCCTCTGAAACCCAGCTCAGAAGAAAAGGCGGCATCTCCAGTGGTGAGCAGGATAGGAAGAAACCGACAAGAGCAGAAATAGATCTTTATTTATTGCTCCCAGCAGGTGTCAGATGCCATAGTTTCTTTGCAACCATCAACACCCTGGGGCTCTTTAGTTCCACATCCAAGACTAGGAAGAAGGAGGATGGTGACTAACCCCAAGGGATTAGGTACCTGAATCCTATCCCAACTACTAGCAGACTCCAGCTGCGTTTAAATATATTTTTTTAAAGAATTTCTGATGCTCAATGGTCGCTGATTACTTCCAGATTTTAGTTCTAGCCCAGTGAAGATTTGCCGGAAAGAGTTTATCTGTTATTGTTAAAGTTGCCATTGCTACAGGAAATGTCTTCTCTTAAGCCAGTTCCCAAAACCTGAACTTTTACATCAGTTAAACAAACAAACAAACAAACACAACACAAACTGAGCTGACATAATCTTTAAAAATGCATTCATGGCACTGAGGGAAGAGGGAGAGGAAATGCGTGGGCAAGACATGGCATTCCTTTAGGATTCTTATCAGATATCTTCAGAAACCAGTTTGTCATTGCTGAAGTCACTATATTAATGCCTTTAAAGGACATGAAGATGTGTTCTTTACTCACTTAAGTCTAAATTGACAGGCAAGGTTAACTTTTGAACCCAGGATAATAGCCCAGCTATTTAAGGGGCATAACTATTCAGAGTTTCTCCCCACCCCTGCCAAGTTTATTCAGAATCATTTTCCTCGATAGCGAAACACACACACACACACACACACACACACACCCCACACCAAAAAAATCACACCCTCAGACACTCAGTAGTTCATAATATTTCATAGAAAATTTGAATCAGTTAGGGACCCAAACCATTTTCTAAGATGGTAGGGTATACGGTATATGTGTATGCGTTTACCTCAGTAGCACTGGGTATTGTATGGAAACGTTGAATCACTATGTTGTACATCTGAAATTAACATTACATTGCAAATTAACTAACTGGAACTTAAATGAAAGCTTTTAAAAAACACTGAAGATGCCCAATTGACATGTTTAGAAGGGGTAAGATCTTCCAACACCCCAATGCCCTAAATATACCCTTCCATGGATCAGACGTGTGCTAAATATCTCTTCGTTAACACTTGCCGCTTGTGTTGTGGCTGCTGCTGCCTTTAGAATCCTGGGTTGCCAGAGATGCTTCTTGGAGGTGTGTTCTGCCTGAAGGATTTTCCTCTGGAAAAGTTTCCTTATCCTGGATGTCCACCAGGCCTATCAACTGCCCGTTGACTACCACTCATTCTCCTCTCAACTACATTGAATACGTAGAGTTTAAGAAGTCCTGTTTTTGCAAAACTGATGAGAAGTTTTTTCAAGTGAGTGTATAGACTAATTAAGCACCATGTGACAAAAGTCAATATTTTTCAAACACAAAACCACCCCATTCCAGAAACAGACATTTTATGTCCTCCCAAAGGAAAAAAAAAATCCACTCAGCTTATCCATGGACACTATCTTCAATCACTCTTTTTGTTGGCATAAATCACTCTTGCTATGGTCCCATTAAAGGACAAACATTTGTCTAGGTCTTATTTATTTCATCAAGCTTGCAACATAAACATACAGTCTGAATTACAAAAATAAATGGAGACCATGTCAATACATAAAACATAAAATGAAAATTGAGATGATTCAGCTAATTGTGATCATTCCTTCTTCACCATTCTTCTTTGAGATGATCCAGATAACTGAGGGAAAAGCATGGCCTCCTTTTCCAGATCATTGTCTCACCTGGTTCAGTTTTCACGTGCGGATAAGAATGGAGTCCGCTAACAACGTGTCTTCTTCATATCTTCAGGTCTCTGCCCATTCTTTCTATACCTTCAAAGTATATCACCATGGCCACATCTAGAGTAAGAATGCTGGCTAGCTATTGCGTCCTCTCAGATATTTTCACAGTAAGCCTGTCCCAATCCTAGAACCTAAAGAGGACAATGTTCTGTCAGAGCCTACTGCTCCTGCATAATAAATTCTTATTAAGTGCCGCCTATGGTCTTCAGTGTTACGACGTTTGAATTGTCTGGAAAAGGATTGCATCTTGCGAAATCTTATAATAAGCTTCTGTATCAGGAAGTACAAATATGGTCTTGCCATTGCAATTTGTCCTTCTCCTGTGTGGTTTATAGCTAATTGAAGTCAATTCGTCTCAGAACATGAGATCTGCACTAAAGAAAAGACAACTTGCTTTAAAAACAAATCAGGGAGTAGAAATGAGGATGAAATACCCGTAATTTTTACAGGATAATGATCACATCAATACCAAAATAATTATGTTCCTTATTATATCGTATCTATAGCCCACAAGACATTATACATTATCTTTAAACATTAACAAGCAGGAGAACTAAATGAAAAGTTAAGTACATAAACATTTATTTAATGCTAACTATGCTCAACTTGAATACTAAACACAGCATTAACGATTAGGATATGGATGCTGATTTATAGAGCACACAGTCTGATGAAGAAGACAGATACAGATGTGACTAATGATCAGATGAGGTAAATCATAAGAAGACCAGGGGCAGACAGCTTCTGGACTCAGATGAAGGATCAGTCATCCGAATGGGAAATCGTGGCTGCTGGCACAGAAGAGGAGACGTGGGAATTAGGTCTCATAGTATGCACATGGAACATAATTGCGAGTCATAATCTTTGGTTGCTAGGGTCAGAAATATAAAGCTAGTTTTGGAAACAAAATACAAGTTTGTCACTTCACAAATTGGGGACTTTTAAAGGTAAATCTGGAGATGAAATCTAAAGCGGGAACTCAAAGCCTCGACGGATTTCTTTACACTTCTCATTTTGTTTGATTGTGTCTCAGTTTCATTCCACCAAAACAGCTTCCCTTTGGGGCTGCAACCACAGCCAAGAACTGCTTGAACTCACGATTACCACTTTATGACCAGAGAAGAAGGTGACTTCTCTATCCTTACTACGTTTTGAAAAATCCACTTTAAAGCTCTTACTGGTCCAGCTTGTATCACACGCCTAAATTTTAGACCGACTACCAGGGCAGGGTAGGAAGGGTTTTCAGAGAAACAAAGATAATAGTTTTCCACCACAAAGAATTCGGAGAAAATGGGAACTCAATTCATTAAAAAACACTTGTATAAGTCTGTAGATGAAAAGGAAGAAAAACTGAAGGAAATACTGTAAATAACACTGCAAAGAGATTTGGAGGGCAGATTATATGGCACGCTGAGTGTGATTCATAGTGCTTAAATATTTACCTATAGAGCACAGGGAAGCATAAGATATCTGAGGACACGATTACCTCTGTCTTAAACCATAGACTCAGGGGGTCACATAGAGGGGAAAAGAGAGGGTAAGGAGTGGATAAAGAGGGGGAGAATATCAGATGAAGGTCAAGAAAAATAGTTTTCTAGTCCTGATCTGCCATAATTTAGTTACATGACTTTTGACAAATCACCTCTCTTGGCATCAGGCTTCCACATTCATAAGGATAGAAATCAGAACATCTCTTCTACCTTCCCATTAATGTTACTAAGAAAGAATGATCCTGATTACCCTTGAATTAGTTAGAAGTGTTAAGTAAATGCACAGTGTTATTATTTGTAATACCGCTGCCACTCCAATTTTCATTTCATTAAGGAATTCAAGACCTGGTTCTAAATTTGTCAGCCTGGATCACCGCTGCTTGTTTGAATTTCAAACTCATCCAGGAAGTACATAAAATGGAGGAAAATAAAGTCTCGTTGCAAATTAATAAAAACAAATAATGTCAGATATGGACATCTCATTCTAATTGCTTAAGAAAACAAGTCTCAAACAAGGGGGGGGAAGTCAATATGATGTAAAGGGAAGATCTAGGGCTTTGGCAAAAAAGTTGCATGGCATTTAGTACCTACTCTACACTACATATGTGACTTTGGGAAATAACTTGATCTCTATGAACCAAAACAAATGGAAAATAAATATATTTCCTTGGGTAATAAATTACCCTTTAAACTTCATCTGCAAAATAGCAATAATCTTGCAAGGATTGAAAGTAATGAAAGTCCAGGGGTGTCTGGGTGGCTCAGTCAGTTAAGTGGCTGACTTTGGTTCAGGTCATGATATCATGGTTTATGGGATGGAGCCCCATGTCGGGCTCTGGGCCGACAGCCCAGAGCCCGGAGCCTGCTTCGGATTCTGTGTCTCCCTGTCTTTCTCTGCCCCTCCCTGGCTTGCACTCTGTTTTTCCCTCTTTCTCTCAAAAAGGAAATAAACATTAAAAAAAAAAAAAGTAACAGAAGTCTTAAGAAAGTATCTGTCATTCAATTGGTTCATCACATTGCCCTCAGCTTTCCTGTTCTAATTCCTAACCACAAATATTAATCGAATATAGTAAATAAAATCAGTATTGTACATAAAAGCTATTCATTAAATTGAGAGCCCTCGGAAGATCTCTCCACACCCTTTCAAGCAAATATTCATAGTACATCTACTATACAAAGAGTGTTGTTTTCATTGATCTTGATATGCTTATCAAGAAGAAGTAAGCAAAAAATTATTGGTCATTTCAGGGGATAAGATAAATAAATATAACAAATTAAAGAAAAAAAGTTTAGGCGGCACTCATTCTTTCTTGCTTTTATATCAGGAAATTGTTGTATATTTTGAGACTATAAGTAAAGGTTGGGGTTTGACTTAAGCATGTGTTTTTCTTTCAAAAAAATTGTTATTACAAGTCACTAAAATCTGATCATTTTGTTTTCAGGCATACATGAAATCTAAGGCCACTATTTATTAGATGGTCTTAGATTGCAGTGATAGGAAAGCTAAAAGCTGGCTAAGATAGTTTGACCTTTTTCTCTCCACCTTTTAACTTTTTGATTCTGGCTTACCATTACACAGAAAATGATTGTAAATTATAATATTTTCCACTGTGTAGGGCACACTTAAATGCTTGTAGAGATAGTGCTTCTAAGAAACTCTACTGAACTTTTTAAAACTGTTTTTGTTGTCTGATTGAAGTTTGGTGATATTACAGTTTTCTACTTTCAAAAATACTTTTATACTCTTAATTATAATTTGAGAGTTCAGTGATACTGAACTCTGCATGGTAAATAATATTTGAGGTTTCATGGTTTTTTTTACCAGATAGATAAGGATGATTTTTATAAACCCATAATAATGGGCTGTCCATCCTCAAAATATAATCTCCCTGGAATAGCTATATTGACTTCTATTATGGTATACCACAACATATCTATATTTAATCCTATGATGCTTTTATATTTATCTGGTATGTAACAAGATAAGAAAGAAGGTGAAAAATGTAAGAATAATTTTTTCAGATTAACTTTTAATGTATTTACCATTGATGATGTTCTTTATTCTTTCCGTCTGATGTTGGGGAGATACTATCATGGGCAAGGAAAAGAAAGTAAACAAAAAAGAAAAAGAGAAAGAAGAGGAAAAAGTAGAAATGGACAGACTTCTAGAAACATTATCATCTGGTCTTCAGAAATTCAGTTGAAACGACTGAAGGAAGAAAAGAGACCTGACTGTTCTCTTTAACTTCCTACTCTTAAATTTTGGTCACCCTTTAAATAATACGCCATCTTGGAACAGGTTAATTTGAGGGGAGGTCAGAGGAGAGACTCTAATACATGTGCTGTTTATCACAAGAATCAATAAGAAGGGGGGGGAAAGTAACTTCACATGATCCACAGTGTACCAGAATACTGTGAAGTTCTTTGAACTCTTGTCATGCGTGAAGTGGGGCTTGAAAGGGATATAAACTAGTAGAGTTTCTAGATGATCCACAAGGCAAGTTGTACTGAGATGGCCCATGAGCAATGCTATTCTACTAGGTCTAAAATATGAATATTCTCACTTGGAACAAACCTCTTTGAAGCCTACAAATTAGTAGCATCGTAGCATGAAGGGAAAGGCAAACTTTTGGGACCCAAATCAGACATGGGTTCTGATTTGTCACCACTAATTAGTCGCCACCAATTATCACTCATTTAACATTCTGCAAGTTATTAAAATTATCTGGACATGTTTCTCTAGTTGCTAAATTGGGGGGGGAAATACTTAACTCATAGTGTATTTGTGAGTATTAAGTAAGATAATGTGTACAAATAGTTGTGTAACAGACTTTCAGTAATTGTTCGTGTCATTATTCTGCCTCCATTTTCCCACTCTGTTGCACTCTACTCTACTTATCCGAGAGACAGCAACAGGCTCTGCAGACTATCTAAGTTCAAGTCCTGATTCCACTTAGTTTACTCATGTTTATAATGGGGACAATAAGAGTACCGTCTCCACAGGGACGCCATGAGAAATAAATGAGGTGATATGTATAAAGCGCTCAGAAGAGAGACCGGAGCATGGGTGTCAGGACATAAACGTTTGATATTAACATTTATTTAATTGTTAATCTCCAAATATTCTCAGAACAGTTTGGCTGTGTGTTCCTCTTTCTTTCTTATTGAAATTTGAATCACTCTCATTACTCACAGATACGGGTTTGTTTTCCACTGCTTCCTTTTACAGTTAATCTGTTTTTTAAGAGTATTGTGGCAAAGGAAGATCTATCCCACGAACAAAGAAGTATCCAGTAACACATTCTTCTGGGTTGACAAAGTCTGGGAAGACCACACCTGGTACCTGTTTCTAAAGCGGCTAAAGCAGGTGCTAAAATAATGTGTGCACATGATAGAAATAAAGTTGAAAGGCAGAATGTTGGTATTTAATTTTCATCAACTATTAAACAGGGACAAGAACCAATCTCACAGTGTTATTTAAAAAAAAAGAAATAAAAATTTTATTTTATGTTAAATAAATGCAAGGTATTCAGCCTCTGTATTCTGATATATATAAATATATATATTCTTATATTTTATTTATATTACATTATATGTTATATATCATGTATTATTGATTAATGATTAATATATAATTTAATTTAAAGAATTAATTTGTGGGATTGACAAATCCAAAGCCTATAATGTGGAAACTTACGCAGGAGTTAATACTACAGACTTGAGGCACAATTTCTTCTTTTCCAGGAAACCTCAGTATTTACTCTCACAGCCTTCAACTGAATGGATGAGGCCACCCGCATATCAGGGGTAATCTTCACTCAAAGTTAACTGATTGCAAATGTTAACCACATCTACAAAACACCTTCACCGCAACACCTAGATTAGTGTTTGATTGTATAATTAGGTACTATAACCTAACCAAGTGATACATAAAACCAACCATCACAAGTATTCTTAATATACTCTTGCTACAAAAATAACAAAACTGATTTTTTCCATGGTACCCATGGTTCATTTACTTAGGTAATGTCCATTGTTACCTACGAGAGATATCATTATGTGGTGAATAAGGCACAGGCCCTGGGGCTGCACTAACTGTATCCATATCCTGGCCCTACCATTAGTGGTGTGACCTTGGACAAGTTACTTAAGTTCTCTGTGTCTCAGTTTCCCTATCTGTAAAATGGAGTTAATGAGAGTATCTACCGCATTATGCTGTGAGTGTTGATTTAGCTAATACTTGAAAAGAACTTTGATTAGTGCCCGCCATATAACCATAAATGCCCTTATAAAAATTGTGAAATAATGCTTAGACTTTAAGGGTCAGGGCCTCTTGAAGCAAAACAAAGTAAGAATGACCAATTGTAATGCAAATGATGTGAAGTAGATATCAGTTCTATGAGATTAGAGAAAAAAACTATTAATTCTGCCTGGTTGCTAGTGATGGGCATGGTCTCTTTGAAAGTTTGAGTATGTATCCAAACAGAAGAGGTATAGACATGGCAAACATACGCTAAAACTTGTATTTTGAGATTCTTAGGGGATTTCTTAAACCTAATAAGCTTTCAAGTTTTTTCAAAGGCAGATACATGGACATAGTTAAGATTGTCTGCCTATTCTAGCACGTTAAAAACAAAATTTAAGAGTTACTACTCTCAGATTGTATATTGATTCAAAATAATGATGCTCACTTCTATTTACATAAAATATAACTTTCTTCGTGTTATATTAGAAAACAAACACTATAGCAGTCCTGTCACTAATCATGTGAAGTGGAATATCGGTGGGTTACATATACACCCAAGCCTAAGTTGTCCCCCTTATCCGCAGAGGATATATTCCAAGACCCCTGGTGGATGCCTGAAACCACAGATAGTACTGGACCCCATCTATATTGTTTTTTTCCTACACAGACATACCTGTCATAAAGTTTAATTTCTAAATTAGACACAGTAAAGAGACTAAAAAAAGAACCAATAATTAAGTAAAAAAATAATACACTATAACGAGATAGTTAGGTGAATATGGTCTCTCTCAAAATATCTTGTATGCCCTGTATACACCCTTCTCGTGATGATGTGAGGTGAATACCTACATTATGAGATGAATTGGGGTGGGTGGTAGCCATTGTGACATAGCCTTAGGCTACTTTTGACCTCCTGATGATAGTTCATAAAGGAGGATCATCTGCTCCTGGACTGAGGTTGAGTGTGGGTAACTAAATCTGCAGAAAGTGAAACCATGGATAAAGAGAGGACTATTGTATTGGAATTCCTAGATGGCCCGAGTTACTTAAGCCAGAGTTTCAAATCACGCAAAGCAAACACCTGCCCTCAGGCACACATTCCTGTCACCCACTGAACTCACCAAAGGGATCATGAGGTTGGTTTTAAAACTGCCTGTCGTTTTTGCACATTGTCTTTGTATGCACCACCAATTCAAAGAATCTATTTATTGGTTAGTTAGTTTTTTGTCAGTTTTCCTTACTCTATTGAAACTCCATGATAACAGCGTCCATCAGAACGTCAGGACCAAAAGTTGATCCATTTCTGTTATAGACTAGTGTTTCCCAGTTCAAGAAATATATGAACCACTTCTAGTGGGATAAATTACCTTGAACTTGAGAGATTATCTGTGCTAGACCCAAGAGGTCCAAAAATGGCCCGTTTAAAACTAAAGTCTTAGAATAAGGAAATATCTTTTATTATGTTGGCAAAATGAATGTTTTCTGTTTCTAACTAGTTAAAAGTGTGTGTGTGTGTGTGTGTGTGTGCTTAAATTCTCATAAGAATGAAATACAACATTTAGAAAGTTTCATGGGCTGCCCAACAATGTGTCCTCAGACTTCTGATGGCTCAGACATCAGTCTAGAAAACAGTAGTGTAGACATTTGCAAGTTCATACTGGTAATTGTGTCAGGGGAGAAATATTTTATTCACATTATGAAGCAGCAATGATAGGCACCAGATTTAATCCAACTTTCTAGTATCTTCTGTAGTGATGGAAAAAAAGGAGTAAAATGAGTCTACCTTACCTAAGGTTAGGTAGATTATATGAGTTAAATAACTTGAGAAAAATGTCTTCAGTAAACAAGCTGTCATCATCTCAACTTTATTATTATTTCACAAACATTATGGGAGAGAACATTTGACCAAATCATCACCACTCTTCAAAAATTGTTCCCATTTCACTTATATGAAAGTTAACTTAATATTTACAATTCTAGGTAGCAGAGAAACATCAAAAATTGGCCAATGGAAGATAACAAGAGTAGGAAAACATCTTAAATGAAATTGAAACATAATATCAGTAATTTCTTTTTTTTAGTTTTGAATTTTTTAGTTTTTTTATTTTACTTTTTTTTATTTTTATTTTTTTATTTTGAGAGAGAAAGCACGCATGAGCAGGGGAGGGGCAGAGACAGAGGAAGAGAGAGAATCCCAAGGTTCTTCATTGTCAACATAGAGCCCTACGTGGGGCTCAGTCTCACAAACTGTGAGATCATGACCTAAGCCTAAATCAAGAGTCGGACACTTAACCAACTGAGTCACCCAGGCACCCCAATACCAGCAATTTTTAAAAGACCTAAGGAAAGCACTTTGATAATGAAAAGATGTACACTGAACTACTATTATATATCTTAACTTAAAACAATTTAAAGTTGCCCAATACCTTTTTTTTTTGTATTTGTAGATATATAAAAGAACTTGATATAAATTTATATTTATATGAATTCAAAAATTTGGTTCTTTAGACCAGAGATACAATGTATGAATGAAAAGGCAGAAGGTGAAAAATCTAGATACCTCAAAGAAAATAGTATCTATTAAAATTAATAAATACTGAAAAGTTTCTTTTCTTTTAAAAATTTAACACACCAAATAACCTTCATATTGTTTTTACTGCTATCATGTATTCAAAAAAGCTTCAAACACCCTGTTTTACAGAATATAAAAATTTTATAGGAAGAGGAAATGCATAGAAATAAAGCAAACATATAATAGCAGTAATAATTAAGAGAATTAAACCTTTATATTGGTTTAAGTGCTCTCTGAAGAGCTTAACTACTCCCTACGATAACAGCAGGAGCATAGAGAGAGGCTGGGATCCAGAGTGGTTTCTTAGCCTGTAATATTTATTCATTCAAATATTTGTCGATTGTTTAGTTTTGTCTAGGTACTACAAAATGATTTGAGGTTACTCAGATGGAGACGATACCATCTATGCCTTTTGGAGAGGGTGGAAAAATCACTCATATTAAAAGCAAATGCAAGGGAAAAGTGATATGTGACATACAGGTAAAATGAAAATTCTAGGAATGCTGAGTAGCAGGCTCTGGAAAACAGAGACGTCTTCATGGAGTATGAGTACATGGCCTTTGCTTTGAAGGATGAGTCCAACTTGACCTTTGAGAAGAGCATTCCAGGCACCAAGCTAAGGGAATCAGGACAATATATGAAGATTATAGAGTTTAGTATGGCTAGAATATTCATTTTACATCAGAAGCTTAATGCTATTAAAACGAATCCCTTACCCTTCTGTTTCTTAATTTAGTCCCTCTGTAGTCTACCATACTGACATAGTTATCTAGTGTTTCATTAAAAAACACCCCAAAACATAGTGGGTTCTAATAATAACCATTTCTTCTGCTCACTATTCTAGAGATTGGCAACTTGGATTTCCATCAGAGGTGTGGTTTTTCTGCTTTGAATCAAACTCTGTGTTTTTGTCTGGGCTTGCTCTGGAATTTGTAATCAGTCAGCAAAGTCAACTAGAGGCTGGGTACTCTAGGAAGACCCCACTGGGATCACTCAGCTGTGTCTGATGTGTCATCCTTCAGCTGACTAACCCAGATTCTTCACATGGCAGCTGGGTGGGTTTCAGAAAGCCAGTAGAAGCCTAGGCAGACTATCACTTCCATCACATTCTATCAGCCAGTAAGTCCTGAGTCCAGTCCAGATCCAAGAGGTGGGAAAATAGAATTAACCACCGATGGGAAAAGATGCAACATCACATCACAAAGGCTATGGATACAGCAAAGGATGAAGAATCAGGGCCAGTAGTAATCCATCTGTCACGCGTGCAGTAAAAAAAGACAAGTTATTCTAAAATATTTAGAAATAGTCCATTTTTCTAAGCTAAATACTGGATTTTACTTCAGCAAGTGTATGTACACATAAGCATGTAAATGCAAACACAGCCAGTCCACACTCTTATCCTTAGAAAATCGGGCACTGTTTCTGTCTGCTTTATTTTATAGCTAATTTTTTTTCCAGTCACTGGCAGAAGCAGTAAAGGACTGGTCAAAGTGTTTTATTTTCCTTCTTCAATTCAGTGTCTTTTAACTTATCAACTGTCGTTACAATAAAGGAACATCAATTAATGCTAAATTACAAAGGGATTCTTGTGGGATTGCCTATTATAGCTGCCCTGATGCCAAAACCATTCAAAGTGATAAATGTTTTACACTGAATACCAAATACACTCATAATTATTTTGCCATTTACTAAAAGTGTTGCCAATCTACCTTTGATTCTAAAGAAACTGCACATCTTTATCCACTCAAATATAAAATCTTGTGCTCATGAGATCTACACAAAGACCCTTTTATGTGGGTCAAAAGGATGCTTCCCCCATGCCCATTTAATATGTTTTCTCTGAAGTTCTCTATGCTGCCCTTAGGGCCATCCACATACTGATGATAAGCATGTAACTTGCATAGCAAACTCCCTCCCTCCCAACCTCACATCACAATATCCAGAGTTCAGTATGTCCCATAACAAAATGATATATTTTTGTATGCTCTACACATACAGCTAAGGTATTGCTTTGTGAATAGAGCCCTACAATATAGATACAGTTTACCAGGAACTTAGCATTTAAACGACTTTCATCTTGACAATGACTGACATGTCTCGCTGAGAATATTATATATTTAGAAGATACTTTTTTTGAAGGCTCCGTACTTAAGAATCATGTCTCATCATATTCAGTGAACTTCTGAACTAAGTCTTAAATGTTTAAAGAAGGGTCACAAAGCCACTCTGCTACAAAAGTCTGCAACTTGCACCCAACTCATATCACAGAAGAAATTCATGCATAGAATATTTTTTCCTAAGTTTTATTTCCATTTAAAGAAAAAAAAAAGGGGGGCTCTTCTACTTTCAGCTTTGAATATTTATTACTGAGAGGAGAGCTCGTGCTGGAGTCAAACAAAGTGAAAGACAAACTCTAGGGGGGGAAAGTACATCACACTCTTCATAAACTTTGTAAGGATTTCTCCAACACATGCTTCTCCATTTATACAACAGATCAAGGAAGGCTAGAATCCAATTTCAAATCAAATAACCCCCATATCGATGTGCAGGATAGTTGACAGTGCACTCTCATCAACTCTGTGCTTTCTGGTGGGTAATGTGCACAGTGTAACTTAGAGTAGCCATTTGGCAGAAAACCGCTCTAGTCAAATTGAAATAGCCTTTAGAGGCTTGGTTAGAATGGAGACCATAATGTATGCTTGTCATTTGATGAAAAATAGTGCGTTTAAATTAAGGGAAAAAAAATCCTGTCGTCCAGATCCGAGCTTGTACAATGACACGAGTGTCAAGATCTTATTTAAAAGTGTTAAGGTACAGTACTGCTCGGCTGCACAATTTGTAAGGAAACACGGGATCATGTGCCGGGGACTGAAGATTTGCTGCCTGATAGCAGCCATCGGGAGTGATAAAATATGTTTCTTCCAGATAATTACTTGCTGCTCAAGGAAAGTGGCATTTCTAAATTGATATTTCAATGCAGCATAAACAGATTATGCGGCACAGGTAGACACGGGCTAGTTTTTGTCACGCGATTGGACTTGGAATCACTCAATGCCACATAAAACTAATTCTGTTTTGTGCTTACAAAGCAATACAACTTCTCCGGAGTTAAGAAAATGTCCACTTTTGTGAATATAATGAAAGATTTAAACCTCAGATGGAAAAAGAAGAGAAGTTGTGGGTCTTTTGTTTTTTTGACAGTTTAAAAGGATTTTAAGAATATTCATGCTAGTAAAAGCTCTATACACATCTAGAAATGAGGCAGTTCCATGGTATTTAGGATTTCTCAGTTTGGTTAAGGAATAATTTATCTTCCAGGTACCATGCTAATGGATTTATATGCACTTTGTTTAATTCTCAAAGCAGTCCTACGAATCAGATAATAGTATTATTCTCATTTTACAAGTGAAATACCTAAGGTGAAAGGTGTTAAGTGACCTAAGGTCTCACAGGTGTGAGGCTAGACGCCAAACTCAGGTGTCTGACTTGAAAATTGTGTTATCTAATATTATGCACTGCGTATGTTCACAATTAGAGTTACCAAGAAATATAAGCTTGTTATCCGTGTATATAAGCAAACATGCTATGAGCAAAGAATACTAGAGAAGGTAACAGCTTTTCCCGCCCTTATCCTAATATCTTCGGTAAGTAAAAACTCACTACAGAATGGTGCTAAGTACTGTGAAATCCTCATGTAAAGACAGCCTTGGCCTCCCGAGTCTGGACAACTACCCTGCTTTTTTCTACTAACAAATCGGTAAACATTAGAAAGGTGGAGTAATACATACTCCAGCCTTACCAGCGTGGAGAACAAAATATGATATTGTTTTCATTATTATTTATTCAAAGGAATACAGTTCTGGGCCCTCAGCCAATCCTCTTTCAGCGAGAGCGTCTTTTCTGAAGTTGCCATTGATGTAAGTTCCTCAGGATACAACGTGAGGAGGGGTTCCAGCGACTACCATAGGCCAGGTTCCATCCTTCCAGTTCACTTCCCTCACCCCCCAACACACATAAGAGCGGACTCCACTACCCAGACCGCACAACCGTAAGAGTCCATATCACTTAATTACACAGAGCAACCTCCACTCTATTCCAAATCGCTTCCTCTTGAGGTCTGCCTTGATTTGCTCAGGCTGCCATAACAAAATTCCAGAAACTAGGTGGCTTGGACAACAGACATTTACTTTCTCACAGTTGTAGAGGCTAGATGTCAAAGATCAAGTTCTGGTTTCTTCTGAGGCCTCTCTCCTTGGCTTGGAGCTGGCCACCTTCTCACTGTGTCCTCACATGGTCTTTCCCCTACGTGTGCACTTTGCTGGCATTTCAGTGTCCACATTTTCTCTTCTTTTAAGGACAGCAGTCATTTTGGATTAGGACCCATGCCAATGGCTTCAGTTTTACCGAACTATCTCTTTAAAGGCCTCATCTCCAAATACAACAATGCTGTGAGGTACTGGGGGATTCAACATATGAATTTTGTGGTGGGAAACAATTCAGCCAATGACAAAGTCCATTTCTACCTTCTTTTAAGATTCAGTTGGACCCATTTTAAACCACACTTACCATCTGTAATATCTACAAGGTAATTACAAATGATCACACTCTAAATGGATATTTGACTTATATGTGTGCAAATAAAGAATTTGTCTTAATGTGTTTCCTGAAACAAAGATACTATGTCCAAATATAAATATATATTATCTTTAGGTCCTCCAACAGCGAGTCACTTTCAATTGTCATTCTCTTGAGTGGAAATGAGGTCCAACTTCAGGTAGTATCTTACTAAAGGGACAAGATTTAGTTATGTGATTTGCCAGCTGCTAAGTGTTTTTTGTGCAATTTTATGGTGATATGAATGACTGAACTTGAACATATCACTTAATGACTTGATGTCTCAGTTTCCTTGTCAATGACATAAAAGTTTTGGGTTTTGATTACTTCTAATACAGTTTATAACTATAGAATTCAGTGATTTGGGACCCAGGGCAAGTGATTTCTACATCATTGTATCCATTTTTGAGAGTGAAGCCCAGTTGGCTTTCTGAATTGCTACCCCAACTGTGACATAAAAAAATAAGCCTATACATGAAACGAACAACTTACAGAGTTACAGAATTCTCGCCAAAATTAATGGTGAAAGTTATTTTGGTTAACTCTAATTATTCTGTTAGATAAAGAGAGGTTCCCCTCTAAGAAACAAGTAATTATTCTTATATCAGTTAATTCGCTCTTAAAAATTCCCAAGTACTTGGGTTCAATTATGTAGATATATCTTAGTGGAATTGATGCCTTTTTTTTCCTTATAAGAATCAAAACATTGATTAGAATTCACAGAAAGAAAGTTCTTACCCAAATGTCTTACTTCACATCTCTCTACCAATCATTTCTGCTTTCCAGTGACAAATATCTTCAGCAATCTTTGCAATTTCTTCTGGTATTTACCTCAATATCTCACTTAGAAATGTTTAATACTTCTATCAATTTTATTTTTTATTTGTTACATTTTCAATTGAAAAACTAGAGAGAAGAGTGTAATGAGGATACACATACTTACCTACATATTTAACTATTATTACATTTTCCAATTATGCTTCATTTTTTTCTGTTTTGTTAAAAATTATTTTGTCATTGCTTGATTTTTTTAATGTTTATTTTTGAGAGAGAGAGAGAGAGAGAGAGAGAGAGAGAGAGAGAGAAACAGAGCATGAGCAGGGGAGGGGCAGAGAGAGAGGGAGACACAATGCGAAGTAGGCTCCAGGCTCTGAGCTGTCAGCACAGAGCCCGATGCGGGACTCGAACCCATGAACTGCAAGATCATCACCAGAGCCAAAGCCGTATGTTTAACCTACTGAGCCACCCAGGTGCCCCTGTCATTGCTTGACTTTTAAAAATTATGACTTTCTACTTGAGATGATTTTAGCTCTAGTATATTCTCCACCTTCCCTACAATTATTGACTTATCTTTCCATTTGTTTAGTTTTATGTATCCCACTCTTTCATCCCTAAATTCTCCAACAGAACTCAAAACACAGTTTTTGTATATTCAAACATATCAGGTTTAATTATAGCTTAAGTCTGGACTGGTTGCCAGGACTGTAACATGGCTATTGACCTAGTACTTCCTGTATTATTTCTCTGGGAACATTTCTCTCATTTTTTTTTCTGGTGTTTAATTTATGCCTTTCTTTTTTTCCCCCTTTTGGTTATTTTGGTGGACCGTGCAATTTAGAAACTTTCTAGAAAAATGGAACATAGAGATACCATATGTTTTCACTTTTATGTGGATCCTGAGAAAGTTAACAGAAGACCATGGGCGAAGGGAAGGGAAAAAAAGAGAGGGAGAAAGTCAAACCATAAGAGACTCTTAAAAAACTGAGAATAAACTGAGAGTTGATGGGGGATGGGAGGGAGGTGAGGGTGGGTGATGGGCATGGAGGAGGGCACCTGTTGGGGATGAGCACTGGGTGTTGTATGGAAACCAATTTGACAATAAATTTCATATTAAAAAAAAAAAGAAAAATGGAACATAGGAGGTAAATATTTTGAAATTGTGCATGACTAATTAATGATAAAATGACTTTACAGTTGATTGATAATTTGGGTAGTTATAGAATCTTGGGATGGAAATATTATTCCCTTGGAATTTGAAAGGATTTGGTCCATTGGTTTTAGTTTCTGGCAAGGCTGTTGACAAGTTTGATGGTATTCTGATTTCTCATCATTTGCATAGGTCTGTTTTATATTCTGTTAGCTTTTAGGATCTTGTCTTAATTGCTGCTATAGTAAAATATCACAATAATATGCCTTGGTGTGTTTGTTTTATCATTCATTATACTGAGTCTGTTCTAACTGTCCATTTTTGTCTTTTTAGTCTGGAAATTTGTCTCTAACTTTTTTACTGATGATTTTCTCCTTGCCGTTTCTTTTGTTCTCTTCTTTTGAAGTTTTCATGATTCTATGTTCTGTTTCTCTTTTCGCTTCTTTCTCTGTCTCTGAGATTTCCTTGACTTCTTTTTTTAAACCTACATTAAAATATCTACTAACATATTTTGAATTTTCCCAAGTTCTCATTTTGCTGGAGCCTTTCTGCTCATCAGTATCTCAGATCTTTTGTTCTAGATTACAAATATTTTGATCTCTGACACTGTGTGAAGTGGATGGAGGGTTGGAGAATGCTCAGAATTGTCAACGTTCTTCGAGGCCAGTGAGCTCAACCATTTAATATGTGGACTATAAATACTTCTTTTTTTGTAAGCCTTCTTGATATCAGTTGTGTTTAATCTCACAAACCCAAGTTCATGAGGACCTGGGAAGAGTACTTACCTGGCTAAATGGGTAGAAGAGAATTAGGAGCTCATTTGTTGCCTACAGACTTCATAAAACCCTACTGTTTTCCTCAATTCTTTTCTCCTGAAGTCCCTAGTATCTTTAATTTTCAATCATATCCAGGATTCTGCTTTGTGTTTCCGCTTGTTCTTTGGCTTCTTGCTCTGCAAGCAGTTAGTTTTCACTTTTTCCAAACTGCCAAGTCCATTATGAATCATTCACCCTCATGTGACTTTCCAAAGTCGTGATGACATCCATTATAGATGATAGAATATTCTGTTGTGTTCTTTTCTTTTCTTTTTTTTTTTTTTTAGCCGGATCTATTTCTTCTTAATTTAAAAAAAAATGAGCAAGTAACCAAGCTTTCCTGACATTTTAGTGAGGTTTTGGAGGGAGCAAGAATAAAAAATTCAAGAAGTGATACTTAATATTAAGTATGTATTTTTTCGGGGCGCCTGGGTGGCGCAGTCGGTTAAGCGTCCGACTTCAGCCAGGTCACGATCTCGTGGTCGGTGAGTTCGAGCCCCACGTCAGGCTCTGGGCTGATGGCTCAGAGCCTGGAGCCTGTTTCCGATTCTGTGTCTCCCTCTCTCTCTGCCCCTCCCCCGTTCATGTTCTGTCTCTCTCTGTCCCAAAAATAAATAAACGTTGAAAAAAAAAAAGTATGTATTTTTTCCTAAGGATTTCCTGGAAATTATATCAAAGATAATCAATCATAGGTTAAGATATCAAAATAAGAAAAAAGTTACACCTTTAAGTTGAATCCATCCCTTTAGCTATTAATGTCTCATTTAATGAGACACTAAAGTGTCAATAAGAGATTTTTTATTAACTTTTTCTAAATATTTAGAAATGTCTCTTCATCCTCATATCTTACTTTATCCCATCTCTTCAAAAGGTAGTTGGCACTCAGGGTCTAACTCTCCTTCTTTTGGTCATTAAAACCTGAAGTCAAGTTCATATCATTTTGAAGCACTCGTCAATTTAAACTGCTCAAGCCACAAGCCTATTTCAAGCCGTGATTTTTTGCCCCCTCTGAACAGTTGATACCTTTCTGCTCTGACCCTTCAGAAGTATCTTCCCTCTTGCTTTCTGTTCATTCTGGTCCAACTTTGTCTAACTGCCATTCTAGTCCTCAAAGCTGGGCTATTTGCTGTTTACTGTTCCCCCGAAAAAAATCTAGTGGAAGTCGTTGTCAGTGTCCCCCTCTAGGTCCCCTGGAATCACTCTCACGCTCTTATTATACATAATCTGAATGTTTATTCATTTTTGACGGAGAGAATGGGCAAGCAGGGGAGGAATAGAGAGAGGAAGAGAGAGGACCTGAAGCAGGCTCTCCGCTGTCAGCAGAGAGCCCAGCACGGGGCTCGAGCTCATGAACTGTGAGATCATGACCTGAACTGAAGTTGGATGCTTCACTGACGGAGTCACCCAAGTGCTGCCTCTTATACATAGTCTAAATTACAATCCGTCAGTAGGTAACTTCCAAACCCTTTTTTTTTTTTATGCTTTTGCAAACCATTCACTTATGCTCCAGATCATCTTATCTGTGAGGGAGTTCCTCATAAATGTTTTATCAAAAGCTCAAATTCAATATACCTAGAGCTCCATCCAATCTTGCAAGGATAGCCCACGTCATCTCTGCTAGAGCTGGTTGGTGCAAAATGGCTTCCATATCACGTCTGCTAATTGGTATCAGATACCAGCTGAATACACTGAAGTGATTGGCCGTGTGTCACAAGCAACGTTGCCCAGGCTTCTTCACATGATGGTCACCGGATTTGCTGGAGCTGCAAGAGGAGTTACACCCCAACACTTCTTTTTTTTCTTTTTTTTTAAGTATATTTATTTTATTCAGAGAGAGAGAGAGAGAATCCCACGCGGGTTCCACACTGTCCGCGCAGAGCCTGACACGGGGCTTGATCCTATGAATTGTGAGATCGTGACCTGAGCCTAAATAGTCAGATGCTTAACTGAGTCACCCAGGTTCCCCCACACCCCAAAAACTTCTTAATTATCTGCTTATGTCGCATTTACTATTGTCCAACTATCCAAAGCAAGTCATATAGCAAAACTTAGAGCTGACATCAGAGGAGCCTATTCAAGGGCATGGATATCGGGAGGCACAAGCCAACTGGGTACCATTAATAGCAACGGTCTGCATCCCTATGCAAACCACGGTGTTCTCATACTTAATGTTCTCACCATCCTGCTCATCATCCAAAAGTGAAACTTCCATATTTCACCCTCTCCTAAGCATGTCATGAACTTTCCTACCTTGAGTTTTAATTCATGAGATTGGATTCACAGCAGTTCTTTCTAAAGATGCAGCTTCATGAGGCTCACTCAGGTGTTTCTATTCATAATCTCCATGGGTAAATCTCAGAAATGTCCCAATTTGACTGGGTCCCTAGAATACTCTTATGCACAATGAAGTTTGAGTATCCCTGCTCCAGTCTATTCGTGTAAACTTTTTAAATATAACCCAGGCATGAGATTTTTAACTAACTTGGGAGTCACAGGTTTTTAAGACTATGATGATGTTCATCAGAAAATATAGAAATCTCCTCCAATTGTAAACGGTGTAAATGTGGGTCTCTGTAAACTTCTCAGTGCCCATAATTTAGATTTGGCCTAGCCTGCTGGTCTGCTCTTGAATTCCTTTATTGACCTCTCGTGTTTAGTCACCCACCGAATCCAGTCTCCAGACAAGTTTAGAACAGTGCTGTGGAGAACAGTGTCCTTTCATTTAAATTCCATTCCTCGGGTCTCTCCCTTACCCTCCCGCTCTAGAACTCAAGAACAAAACTGCTCTACATTTGTAAAGGAACCGAAGTTGCAAAGTACTTTCACATATGCGTTAACTCGTCTGATCCTCCAAATCTCTCTGTGATGAATTAAATCAACTCTAAGTATTCCATTTTATAGAGCAAGAACCTGGATTCCTCAAGGGCTTGTTACTAGTTGCAATAAATCGAAATAGGATTCAGATCTCCTGCCGTGCCTAGCACGTGACTGTGCCTAGAACATAAAGGGTCTCACTTAAGTCTCCACAAATTTGGACTCACCACAAAGGTTCCTACTTTTCAAATATGTGGGGAAATCCCGCGGGGAGAAGCTAGAATTGTAACATTAACACTCAGCTCTTCAATCCAAACTCAAAATAGTCCACCTTGAGGAACATGTACTGCAATTTATCACCTGCTGCGAGGGATAGATGTTTCAAAGCAAAACAATTGCTGCGTAGGAAAAATGCATTCAAAAGTTTGGCGTTAGTCCATAATGCGTGAAAAGGGGTGGATGCTTTTTTGTTTTTTAAGGCTGGATGTTTTTGAGGTTCGAAATTGTCTCTGTTCTTCTACTACCAGTGCTGTGTTTACAAAAGAAAGAAGAAAATAATTTCCAACGGCAGAACTTGCTACACTGTATTCAAAAGCACATGAAACACGCTAGAAATTTAAACCAACTATGCAAACCATTCAAAAGGACGATGTTATACCCAAAGCGCTGCATGTTGGGCTGTAAGTAAAGTTTGTAGCAGAAAGTTGGCATGTTGGTCCCCTCTTAGCATAGGTATCCCCTCCTTCCTGTTTAGGGGACCCTAGATCTAAAATCCCGCTGGAAGCCATATTTCTATAGGCTTTTTTCCCCCTAACTAGACAGACTGGCATTTCTTAAGCTCTTGACAGCTGGACATTACAAATGTGACAACTCAAAGATGTGCAATAAGTCGTCTAGGAGAAAAGACACCTGATAGCTCTACTCAAACGCTCCAGGATCACCTGAAAAGGAAAAAAAAAAAAAACAAAAACACATCAGTGGGCAGGAACAGCTGAGTTTTATCACTTGCTAATTTGTCTACTGTAAGGGATGTTAAAACTGTCATGTTAGAAACACCACTTGGGTTTTACCTTCAACAAATATTGCATAGATTGTTGAAAAATAAGTAAAGTAGAGATAAAATCTGTTTCTTATGGGAGTTAGATACTGGGAGAGGCCAGTATCTTGAACTCCACTGCGGGGCAGGCCATTGCCTATAACTCTTATGGACAGAATACTCTAGCACATAAGCCAGATGTGACCCAGAGAGGTGTTTTAACAGTGCAGGAGGTTTCCTTTTAAAAATAATATCTGTTAACATAGGGCTTACAGTTCCTCTATGGTGGAATAGGAATACTCCACTTTGCCAGAATTCCTACCCAACCTACCTCTCATTTAAGTTTGCCGGGCCCCTGTGGCTAATTCAAGTGTTTCTCATTCTCCATTTAAGGTAACCAGAGACCCAAGTCTCCTAGCAATTTCTCTTCCATCACTCATCTTACCTAGTTTGTAAGTGGTTGCTGTAGAGCCCCCTTGAGAATAGGAATGTGTATGATGATTACATTATGAGGTATTAATCACTGTGTTGTTAATAAAAGCGAAAATTACACAATAGCTAACAGGGGATCCGTTAAATACGTTAGGACATATCCATAAAATGGAATACAATCTTGAAATGACTTTTGAGAGGAACATTCCTTGACAAGTAAAGACATTCATGAACACAGATGAGGGAATGGCCACCATCAGTACGTGGAGTGATGTGCTGGAGTGGCTCATATCCGCACGTAAGAACCACTGTGCACATCTCTCTCCATCTTGTCCTTCAATGACTTTGTATTAGTAGCTTGAAATCAGCTAGAGTGAGAGTATTTCAACACAGAAATTGGCGAGTGCTACAAATCAGAGCTTTATTTATTTTTCTGGAGAGTAGGTTGTGCAACACTTACCTGCATACCACGATCATCATATTTTTTAATATGGGAAGTTGGTGGGGCGCCTGGGCGGCGCAGTCGGTTAAGCGTCCGACTTCAGCCAGGTCACGATCTCGCGGTCCGTGAGTTCGAGCCCCGCGTCAGGCTCTGGGCTGATGTCTCGGAGCCTGAAGCCTGTTTCCGATTCTGTGTCCCCCTCTCTCTCTGCCCCTCCCCCGATCATGCTCTGTCTCTCTCTGTCCTAAAAATAAATAAACGTTGAAAAAAAAATTTAATATGGGAAGTTGGGTAGGTATATATGAACACAAGAAAATGGTGGGAGTGCTCTTTTGTGAAGCCCGTAATACTGTTATGGTATTAACAGTGGAGTTATACTTTCTTTTTTCTTCTATTTGCTTGTCTTTTCCAGATATTCTTCAACAGGTATGTCACGTCTATATTTTCTTAAAGTGATGCAATTATGTCTAAATAAAAAGTGTCCCCTATATAATGAACTTACTAAATGGCAACACTTCACTGACCTATTTCTACATTTTGTGAATATCTCAAATCTCAACATTTCTTGGAGAATGCCTGAGATTTAGCTAGGAGCTAAATATCTCAAATGAATTCACATTTACCCACAACCCCCTAAGGTTTTCAATAAAGTCTCAAGTATAGTAGATGAGCTATCAGGAGGATAAGACTATGGAGGATAAAGAAGAAAGCAAAGCGCTCTTCTTTCAACAGTGCTCAAGGCTTGAGACAGCCTGAGTTTGAAAGAGTCCTGACCCCTAGGGCTCTGGGTGGCTCAGTCGGTTAAGCGTCCTCCTCTTGATTTCGGCTCAAGTCATGATCTCACAGTTCGTGGGATCGAGCCCCTCATCAGGCTCTGTGCTGCCAGCATGGAGCCTGCTTGGTATTTTCTCTCTCCCTCTCTCTTCCCCTCTCCTGCTCATGTGTATGTGCACGCACGTGTTCTCGCTCTCAAACTTAATATAATTTATTAAATAAATAAACATCAAAAAGGGTGTGTCCTGACTCCAATACCTAGCATAGTTCTAGGTATCCCAGGGGTGCAGAGATTGTCCTGGTTTAAAGGTCTGTGGCATGTAGGCAGACCAGCAACACTGGTATTAGCAGGTTGGAAGAGGTAGCCAAGAAGGAGGGGCAGGCATGACCATGGATCATTTAGTTCTGGTTATGACCACTTTGGGTTTCATTACTCCTGACATCAGTGTCAGGTTGGAGTCTAGTTCGTCCTTCACTAGACACAGCCTCAGATGACTCAGACCGTGTAAGTGCACAGCCAAGTACCCAGACCGAACTGTAAATTTGTTAGTTTTCTTTAAATAAGTCCTGTGTATAAATATACTGTGACAAGGAAAAGTGATCACAGAGATCCTGAGAGGCCTTTGAAAACGCTTTTAATGTAATACATTCTGTAAATATTTTTCAAAATCGGGGTGCCAAAGGGTGTCTGTGGAAACCTTTGCCCAGTGCTAGATGTATGTGAAAGTAAAATAAAAAACTGGCAGTATTTTAAGCAAGAAGAAACATGACACATCTCTATTTAGAATCTTAAAACTTTAAGCCCTTTTTCCTGGCTCTCTAAGAACACTTCTTAATTTGTTTTCAAAACTGTACATTCACCGATCTAAATTCACCCTTCAGAGAATTAGCCTTAAATTTGTTATCCCTGAAATGCTCTCTACTGGCTGCCATGTGAGTTCACAGTCCTGTGCACTGGTGGTTAATAAATAACCTCAGGGCGTTTTTGTTTGTTTGCTTGATTCTTCCCTTCGGCAAAAATTTCTCTCGGACGTTATTTTATCTTTCTGTATTCCCAATTCCGTTTTTCCTTGACTGTGCTGCTTTTTTGCCTCTTGTCATAATTATCTGTAATGCTGAGTCAATTTGGAAAGTAAGCCCAGATCTGCCCTAGAGGTGGCAGAATTTCTGTGGTGGGTAAGTGAAATGATTGCTCCATATAACTTTATAAAGTGTAAAGGCCTCTGAGATGAAAGGAGCTATATAAATGTAAGGCTGTCATTTTAAATTGCCATTACCGTTTGAAATTCTCAAGAGAAGCATTACTGAAATCCGGCGTATGTACCATATTAGATTGCTTAATATCATTAAAGCATGTGCAGCAAATGAAAATACCAATTTCCTCTTATATGTGGTGCGTGTTTAAGGCAGCGTATCCAAAGCTGGCATGTTCACAGCTCATTCCGGCATATTAATACTCACTGGAGGAAGCAGAAGCTAACAAAGTACGAAGACAATGGTGCTTCCCTAGCCTGGCGATTGCCGCTTGTGTGTGTGTGTGCTTGTGAAGACAGAAACAGATTTGTGAAACTAAATGAAATGAGACATATACCACAGGAGGTTTGATATGACCTGCAGAGAAGCCCGGGCAGAAACATATAGCATATCACTATGTGATTTATGTTTAGCTTCGGCAATAAGGAAACCGAAAAATAATATGTATTTACAACAGCAGCAAAGAATTGTAAGAACAGAAGAATTATCAACGTGGTGAAATGTCCTGCCCTCAACGTGAGACCAGCTGTTTTTGTCACCTCCGTTTGCAAGTTTGTTTTAGGAAAGGAGAATGCTCTGTGTTATTGGAGCCATGCACAACCTAGCAAATGCCAAGAAATAAGCAAGTGAGAGCGAGGCATCGGTGGCAAATTGGAATCTAAGGCCTTTTGTGCTTGTTAAATGGTGGAATGATTATAATTGGAAAAAGTGATGTGCATTAGTTCTGAGTGAATGTACAAGAAATGACAAGCGTGTAACTTAATGATTACTTCACAACACTCAGGACTGCCTTCTAGTCTCGCACCGAAGGGTTCAGCCCTACAGCAGAGAAAGCCACATGCTTTCTCCTCCTATTCATGAGTATTCTCCACAGGTCACATGGAAATAACCCTGAAGTGATAAGTCTTGGTTTAGGAAGTCTGCTGCTTAAGCTGGTGTAAGTCATTGTGACAAAGACCGGTGGGATGTATTTTTTCTTTTCCTTGCCAACCATCACAATCCTTGGCAAGCGAATGGACAGGATCTTGTTTTAAAGGAAAGAGCATATGTTTACTCTCCTGGGGATAGGGAGGATATGAGAAAGTTTCCTGAAAATCAAATCTAACATTCAAATGAGCGAAAGTGTGCCACCTTTCCCTTCACTGGTAAGATAGAGGTCTACACAGAAGGGTGATTTTACAATAACATCAAAAGCATGTCCTTAATTTTTCTGTATACAAAATTTACTGTATGTGATTTTGCTGTATGTAAGTTAAAAAGTTTGAAAAGTAAAAAAAAAAAGATGATTTTCAAAAGGTTTCCGTGGTGACACAGAAGTATTCTTACGATGTTTAGAACCTAAAGTATAAATAATAACAACAATTAAAATAAACTCAATACACTAAATTATTTACTAGAGTCAATGAACACGTATAAAGTGCCAGGATGCAGAGTCTATTTCGTTTTACCCTGGGGACTGGATCCGGAGCTTGTGTCTAACCGACGCTAGGACGCGGGAAGGCTTGCATAGGTGCATTCTTCCTAAAATCCAAATCAAGTCAAAACGAGTTTATGATTGCTAGTTATAAACACAGCTTAAAGACTGGCTCTAGAGGGAGAAAAGCATTATTTAAGAGAGGAAAAACCATCATCAAAGTGAGAGGAATATATGAAATTCTCTTACATACTGTAATGTGGAAGGTGAGAGTTCACCCCGAGATGTACTAAGGAATTTCAGAAGTTCCTCACAAATGTTCACCAAGTCCGCCAGTTGTCACGAGGTGGCGTGATCTGTGACAGGGCAAAATCAGGAAAGCTGTTTTACTGAGGTCTTTTTCGGTGCTAATGATGTACTCGAGCGAGGAATACTCCACAACACTGGGAGAGCCATAGATGTATTTATTCTCTCCATAATTAAAGTTTCATATTTTTATTTAAATCCATATCTTCAAAACATAGGATCCCTAAATGCTTTTGCCAACATTTTGAAAGGATGTCCCTTCTACTACTCTGAAAAGCCCAGTGATATTCAGTATAGCAAAATTTAACAAGAAGGTTTTCTTGGCATAGAGGAAACAAAGTCCCTTATTATGTCTCTCTTTTTTTTAAAGTAATCTTCATTTAGATATATGATTTACTGTGGAAGGGTTTAATAAGAGAGCTTTTCTTCTCCCCTTTTTTAACATCTATTAGTAGGATGAAGTGAAGATAGTTATGATGGAGAATATATTATCAAGACCACCGTGCAGGTAATATCCTGCATATTGAGTCTAATCACCCATTTAAGTTAAAGTAAGAGTTGTTAAGAATATGGAGACTCTCACTGTAATGATTAGTGATGAGAATCACCTAGATAATGAAATTAGTATTGAGAAACATATTTTTAGGCAGAATGATTATCTTGGGAGATTGATTAAAAGGATAATTGAAGAACAATGTAACCTTTTTCATAGTTATCAAGTTGAACTTGGTTAAGGTAATTTATCATAATAGTGTGGCTATGACAAATCATAAAAGGCCCGGCCACTGCTTAAAAAGATGTTTATTATATATTAATCCAGACATGTTGTCATACCAATGAAATATCTTCAATAAAAATGTGGAGGATGATAAGTGTAGTGGAACAATATCTCAAGCTATCTCAATAACTCTTGAGAAGCAGCTGGAAGGAGTTTGCAACGTATGGAAAGAGGATTCCCAAAAAAGAACCACAGTTTAATGGTGCTGTTATCAACAACAGAAGAAACTAACTGCTTCAGTCTTGAAACATTAACAAAGATTGCATGATAATAATTTCCTTCTTCGGAAATAAAACGAATATGAAATGCTTATTTCAAATCAGTCATGAAAACAGATAGAAGAATTCATTAACTAATTGAAACTGGAAGATAAGAAATGGCAAGATGTTCCTTGCAAAAGTCTGCATTGGCTTCGTGCTGTCTATAACTGGGTTTTCTTGCCACTTACATTTTTGGATAACTGAATTATTATTCTTTCACCGTCTGTTTTTAAATTTTCGTTTTTTAATTCATCTATGATAAAAGTTAACTTTTTTCTTTTAATTAGTGGACTTTTTAAATGTTTGTATTTTAATTCCAGTTAGTTAACATATAGTATAATATTAATTTCAGGTGTACAATATAGTGATTCAACACTTTTATACATCATCCAGAGATCATCACAAGGGCCCTCCTTAATCTCCATCACCTATTTCACCCATCCCCCACCCACCTCCCCTCCGGTAACCATCACTTTGTTCACTATAGTTAAGAGTCTGTTTCTTGGTTTGCCTCTGTATGTTTCCCCTTTGCTCATTTGTTTTGTTTCTTAAAATCCACATGTGAGTGAAATCATATGGTATTTGTCTTTCTCTGACTTATTTTGCTTAGCATAATACTCTCTAGCTCCATCCATGTCACTGTAAATTTGCTATATATATATATATATATATATATATATAGATTATCACATTTTCTTTATCCATTCCTCAGTTAATGGACATTTGGGCCCTTTCCATAATTGGCTATTGTAGATAATGTTGCTATAAACATCAGAGTGTATGTATCACTATGAATTAGTATTTTTTTTTGTCTTTGGGTAAATAGTAGTGCAATTGCTGGAACATAAGGAAGTTCTATTTTTAACTTTTTGAGGAACCTCCATACTGTTTTCTCCCATGCTGTGACTGCACCAGTTTGCATTCCCACCAACAGTGCGTGAGGGTTAATTAATAGACTTTATTTTTTTAATGTTTATTTTTGAGAGAGAGAGAGAGAGAGAGAGAGAGAGAGAGAGAGAGAGCACAAGTGGGGAGGGGAGGGTTGGTGCAGAGAGATAGAGGGAGACACAGAATCTGAAGCAGGCTCCAGGCTCTGAGCTGTCGTCAGCACAGAGCCCGACGCGGGGCTCTAACTCACGAGCTGTGAGATCATGACCTGAGCTGAAGTTGGACGCTTAACCAACTGAGCCACCCAATGGACTTTATTTTTTAAAACAGTTTTACGTACAGAGAAACTGAGCAGAGGGTATCGAAAATTGCCGTATACTTCCTTCCTTCATCTTTCCGCACCACCTCCCCAATAGTTCCCTCTATTATTAACATCTTGCATTAGAGTAGTGCATTTGTTACAGTTGATGAACTAATATTTATACATTATTATTACTATTAAGGTTCACTGTGTTGTAGAGTTCTATGGGTTTGCCAAATGCATAATTTCATGCAGTCACCATTACAGTATCATACATAATGATTTCTCTGCCCTAAAAATCCCCATGTTCCACCTCTTCATCCCTCCCCCAGCACTCCCAACCCCTAGCTGCCATTGATTTTTTTACTGTCTCTATAATTTTGACTTTTCCAGAATATAATGTAGTTGGAGCATAGAATATATGGTCTTTCCAGAGTTCCTTCTTTCACTTAGCAGTATGCATTTAGGTTTCGTCCGTGTCTTTTTGTAGCTTGAGACCTCTTTCATCAGTGAATCATTGAATCCTTATCTTATTATTGTCTGGATGTATCACCATTTACTCACCTAATGAGGGATATCTTGATTGGTTTCAAGTTTTGTTGACTATGAATAAAGCTTCTATGAACATTCACGTACAGAATGTTGTGTGGACATGTTTTCAATTCATTTGGGGATGTAGGAGCACAATTGCTAGATTGTATGGAAAGATTGGGTTTAGGTTTGTAAGAAACAGCCAAACTTCCTTCCAAAGTGATTGTATAATGTTGTATTCCTACCAGCACTGAATGAGTTTCTGTTGTTCTGTATCCTCACCAACATTTGTTATCTGTTTTAGATTTTGGTCTTTCTAATCAGTACATACTGATATAATAGTGGTACATATTGTGTACTCTTCTATGAATTTTAACACACGTATATAGTTACCTAACTATCATAATCAAGATACAGAACAATTTCACCATCCCAAAAAACTCCTTAATACTTCCTTTTAAATCATCCTCCTTTACTCCTAACCCTTGGTACCCATTGATCTGTTCTCCATCACTATTCTTTTATCATTTCATGAATGTCATATAAATGGAACCCGACATCATATAACTATTTAGGCTGGCTTCTTTCACTAAGAATGATGTCTCTGAGATGAACCCGAGTTGTTACAAATATCAATAATTTGTTCCTTTTTATTTATAAGTAGCATTCCATTGTATGTAGGTATCATAGTTGAATTTTCCATTCACCCATTGAAGGACATTTGGACAACGTTGGGCTTTTTGCTACAAAAAATAAATGTACTATAAATATCTATCTATAGGCTTTTGTGTGGAAATGTTTTCATTTTTTCTAGGGTAAATATATGTAGGAGTAGAATTACTGGGTCATATGATTAGTATATGTTTAACTTTATATCTATAACTGTCAAATTATTTTCCAGAATGTCTCTCCCATTTCGCACTCCTACCAGCTATGATTGACAGTCCCAGTTGATCTACATCCTCTCTAGCACTTGATATGGTCGTTATTTTTATTTTAGTCATTCCAACTGGTGTGGAGTGATATCTTATCATGGCTTTATTTTTCATTTTCCTAATGGTTAAGGATGCAAATCATCATCAGTGTGCTTATTTGCCTTTTCTATATAGTTTTCTATATACTTTATGCCTTTCTAGATGCCTTTTCTGTTTACTTTTTAAAAAGTGTCTTTCAAGTCTTTTGCTTATTTGGCTTGCTTTTTAAAAAATTGTTGAATATATAGTTCTTATTGTTCTTTACATATTCTGGATATATGTCTTATGTCAGGTATGCGATTTATGTATATTATCTTTTATAGATCATGCATTTAGTGCCATGTCTAAGAAATTTTTGTCTAACTCAAATCATAAGGCTTTTACCCGATGTTTTCTTCTAATAGTTTCATAGTTTAACTTTTTAACTTTAACTCAATGATTTACAGTAAGATCTCATAAGGGTCCAGAAACATGCATGTAATACAAAGCACTTGTATATCAAAGGGAATTTCAAGAATACTGGCTCAGTTGTGATCATGTGACATTCGGCATCACATACTACTTGTATTGCAAGACAGCATTCATTTATCGAATTAAAATTTATCAGAAATGTCTTCTCGTCTTGTGGAACACTCGCAAAACAAGTTACTGGCAATCCAAGGTTTTACTGTACTTTGAATTAATTTTTGTGTAATGATCATAATGTAGTTCAAAGTTCATTTCTTTGTATATGGATGTACAATTGGTCTAACATTATTTGTTTAAAGACTGTACTTTCTCAATTAGATTATATTTGTACCTTTGTCGAAAGGTCAAAAGGTACAAATATGTCAATAGACCATATTTGCATGGGACTTTTTCTGGATCTGTTCTGTTCTATTGATCTATGTCTCTACCTTTTTGTCAATATCAGTCTGATGTGATTACTGTAACTTTAGAATAAGTCTTAAAATCAGGTAGTGCAATTTTATTCCTTTTTCAAAATCATTGTAGTTCTTCTAGTTCCTTTCCTTTTCCATATAAATTTTACAATCAGATTACCTATATCCACAAAGAGACCTGTTGGGATTTTTACAGGAACTGAGATAAGTTTGTAGATTTATCTGGGAGAGAATTGGCATATTTACTATATCAAGTCTTCTAATCCATGAACTCAGTATGCCTCTACTTTCATTTCAATCTTGTTTTCATTTTTTTGTTAGTACTTTGTAGTTTTCAGCATGCAGATTCCATATGTGAAATAGATTTATACCCGTGTTTCTCATTTTTTTAATGTTAAAATGAATATTTTAAATTTCATGTTCTAAATTCCTCACTACTGCTATATAACAATAGCAATATAATTGATTTTGGTGTGTTGACTTTTTTTCTGTGACTTTGCTAAACTCACTTACTATTTCTAGGAGGTTTTTTGGATATTCCTAGGGAATATTTAATGTGAACAATCATGTTCTCTGTGAATAGAAATAGTTTTATATCTTGCTTTCTAATCTTCTGCATATTTTATTATTATTACTAATTGTTTTGCCCTATGGCTCTGCCTAGTACTTCTAGTATGATGCTGGACTGAATGATGAGAGTGAACAACCTTGTTTTGTTCATAATTTTATGTCACTATTAATTATTATGCTACCTTTTTGGAAGGGGCACAGGGATAGATACTATTTACCCAATTGAAGAAGTTCACTTCTATTTCTCATTTGCTGAGAGTTTTTATCAAAAATTGCTATTTAATTTTGTCATGTGTTTTTCCTGCATCAAGTGATATGATCATGTGGCTGTTCTTAGACTGGTAATATGAGGCATTAAATTGATTTTGAATACTAGGTTTGTAGTCTTGGGGAAAAATCTGACTTAGTCATGGTATATTATTCTTTTTACATTTTTCTGGGTTTTTTTTGTTTAATGTTTATTCATTTTTGACAGGGGGAAGGTAGGTACCGAGAGAGTGGGAGAGAGAGGATCTGAAGCGGGCTCTGAACTGACACCAGAGAGCCCAATGCAGGGCTCAAACCCACAAACCATGAGATCATAACCTGCGCTGAAGTCAAACACTTAACCCACTGAGCCACCCAGGCACCCTATATATTTCTGAATTTATTTGCTGACATTTTGGTGAGGATATTTGCATCAGTATTATCTATGTTAATCATTTTATACTGCCTTTGCCTAGTGTTTTAATATTAGGATAATGCTGGCCTAGTTGTGAAGTGATCTATCATCTTGCAATCTTCTGGAAGAGATTGTATAGCATTGATGCTATTTTTTTTTTTTTTTCAATATTTGCTGATGAAATCACCTGGCTATGGAGATTTTTTTTTGGAAGATTTTAAAATATGAATGCAATTTGTTTAAAGTTTATAAAATCCTTCAGGCTATCTATTACATCTTGGGTAAGTTTTGGTGGTTTATAGTTTCTGGGGAACGCATCCATGTCTTCTATGTTGCTGAATTTATGGATGAAGAATCATTCATAGTATTTCCTTATTGTTTTTAAATGCCTGTAGTGATACCCCATTTTTGCTTCCTGATACCAATCATTTGTGTCCTTTCTTATTCATTTTTTATTAGCCTCGCTAGAAGTGCATCAATTTTATTGAAGTTTTTTAAGGGCCAGCTTTTGGTTTTATGGTTTTACCTATTGCTCTACTGTTTTAGATTTCACTGACTTCTTCTGCTTTTTTTATGCACTTCCTTCGTGCTTTGAGGTCATTTTTACTCCTCTTTTTCTAGTTTCTTAAAATGGCAGCTTAGATGGTCAAATGGAGATCTTCTTAAAAAAATAGCAATTAATACTAAAAATGTCCCTCTAGGCATCACTTTAGCTGTACCCATACATTTAGATAAACTGTGTTTTTATTTTCATTCAGTTAAAAGTATCTTCTAATTTCCCTCTGGACTTCTTTGTCTAATAGATTATTAAAACTGTGTAATTTCCAAGCATTTGGGGAATTTCCTCTCAACTATGTCATTAATTTCTCTTTTTATGATCACAAATCTTTGTATCAGAAATAATGTTTTGTATCATTTTAAATCCTTAAAATGCATTAAAATTTTTTATGACCCTGGATATCTGCTATCTTGGTGAATTTGTTCCGTGTGTACTTGAAAGGAATACATATTTGTGCCATTTTGGGGATAGGTATTCTACAAGTGCCAGTTACATCCAGTCAGGTTGTTGGTGGTTTTGAGTTGTTTTCTATCCTTGCTAATTCCCTGTCTGTTATTTTTGTCAGTTGCTGAGAGAGGTATATTTAAATCTGCAACTACCAACTGTAGTATTTCCTATGTCTCCTTTCAATTCTGTTAATATTTGCTTCATCTATTTTGAAGTTCTGTTTTTACATATGTAAGATCATGATGTCTTAGGGGAATCAATCCTTTTATTATTATAATAATGCACCTTTGTATCCTTGGTCATCCTTTGCTGTGAAGTCCACTTTGTCTGATATTAATATGACCATTTTAGCTTCATTTTGATTAGTGTTTGCATGCTATTGTTTCTTTCATGGTTTTACTTTTCATTTACCTTTACTATAACATTTGAAGTTTCTTGTAGCCAGCAGATAGTTCGGTCATATCTTTAAATCTATTCTGATGATCTCCTTCTTTGATTTGTATTTAGACCATGATTTAGCATCATTATTGCCACGTACAGGTCTATCATATAGTTGTTTGTTTTCTGCGTGACTCCTCTGTTTTCTATCCCTATCTTCCTCCTTTCTCGTCTCTTTTCTGTTACTTGAACGTTTTTAGCCTTCCATTTTAATTTACGTACTGTGGTTTAACTATATATCCTTACATATATTCTAGCACATGATCTACATATTATAATACATCTACTTGACATTTTACGATACATGAAATTAGAATTTCATCACTCCAGGTGGCATGTAGAAATTTTACCAACATGTAAGCCCTGTACTCTCCCCTGTTATGCAGTCTTACATATTACAGCAACATGCATTGAAGATCCCATTAGCAGCGTTATAATTTTAACTTTCAACCATTAAAATAGAAAACTTAAGAGAAGAATAACTGATTATCTTTACTCAGATATTTACCAATTCTGTTGAGCTTTCTTCATTTCTGATTATCTAAACTGATTTCTGATATTATTTCTTCCCCATGTTTTGAAGAACTTCCATGGTATTTCCATTAGAGGAACATACTGGTGATGAATTACCTTAGTTTTTCTTTATATTAGAATGTTTTTATTGCACTTCATTTCTGAATAATATTTCACTGCAAATAGAATTTTGGGTTGATCTTTTTTTCTGAGTTGATAGTTCTATTCCTTCAACACTTTAAATATATCATTATACTGCTTTATGGTATATATATTTGCTGATGAGAAATCTGTGGCCCATCAGATTGTAATTTCCTTAATAAAAGAAATACTTTATTTGAATCTCTATATAAAACTGGGAAAATTTCTGGGAACATACTAGTTAATTAGATATATCCCTGGAACTTGATTGGCAGTGGTTTCTAGGTAAAGTGATTGCATATTTTATAGTGTTAAAATCAAGACAATTCTGAGCGTAGTGGGAATATGTTAACCATTTCTTTAGCAGAAGAGGCAAGAAAACAATTAGGATTCATGGTCACCCTAATTTTAGGCAATGAGGTGCCTTCTAAGGAAGGAAAGTATTAAAACCTAGTAGATATTTACGTTTCTTCTTTTAAGAATAGAAACTCCCATAGGGGAAATCACCTTTCCCTCAACCCATGTTTTCAAGTCTTATGATTTGAATTAGTGTTGCTATATTTCTACTGATTTTGCTGATCCTTCCAGAGATAACTTCTTATCCAGCTATGATCGATTAAAAAAGGTACAGTCCCCAGACACAGGCTGGGCCATCACGTTACCTTACCAGATTTAATAAGCTCAAAGGTAGAATTCTGATGAATGCTGGATTATCGCAGTCTCTTACAGACTTATTTTGTTTTGTTCCTTTGTTTTTGTTTTCTCCAAATAGGAATCAGGAGACGAGACTCAGGTCTTCTCTGTCAGTGAAACCATGTGACTTTAGAGCTACTGCCCAGGTCCTCTGTCATTTGGAAAAAGTCAGTCTACTGTAGAAGTAAAAGAAGCATAGAAGAAAGTCTTAGGACTTGTGCTAGGAGCAGTAATTTCCTAATTCCATTGTCCCTCTGTGCTGGATGCCTTCTACTGGTTCCAGTGCAGGAACCCATAGTTCCTTCTTTTGCCTAGGTGAACTTTCTTTGGTCTTCAGTCTCTTACAACCAAAAGAAACCCAAATAATACTTATTACTCTTGTATTGTTTCTGAGACAGCAAGAAGCTCTTTAGAAAATGATGAAGTAAAGATTAGTAACAGGCACACAAGTACATGTATTGCAAATAGTTACTTTTTTAAAAGTTTATTTCTTGAAAGAGAAAGCAAGCACGTGGGTGTGCATGAGTGGGGGTGGGAGAGAGAGAGAGGGAGAGAGAGAATCCTGAGCATGCTCCATGCTGTCAGCATAGAGCCTAATGAAGGGCTCAATACCACGAAGTATGAGATTATGACCTGAGCCAAAATCAAGAGTGGGACGCTTAACCGACCGGGCCATCCAGGTGTCCCACACATAATTATTTTTTATACTTGCATCTTATAACACTGTATTATTGTATTACATCTCTCTTATATTATGCCTCTTTCTCTTAATGCTTTTTTAAAACTTTTTTTTAACGTTTATTTATTTTTGGGACAGAGAGAGACAGAGCATGAACGGGGGAGGGGCAGAGAGAGAGGGAGACACAGAATCAGAAGCAGGCTCCAGGCTCCGAGCCATCAGCCCAGAGCCTGACGCGGGGCTCGAACTCAGGGACCGTGAGATCGTGACCTGAGCTGAAGTCGGATGCTTAACCGACTGAGCCACCCAGGCGCCCCTTAAGTTTTAATTCTCAAGGATGTTTATCTAGCACTTAAGATCTAAGAAGGTAAAGCATAAAACTGTTAAAATTGCTCTGTATAGTAACCACTTCATACTCTCAAGGTTGCTTATTATTCGACAATCACAGTGTAGGAAAAAACAGCACGGTCTTGATTATTAATTCAATAAACATTTATGGTGCACCCATTCTGCTAGATGGGTGTGAAACAAAATAGAAAATGTCGTGGCACTAAGGAACTACATGCAACTGAAGTAACTGCATGCAAGTTTAATGAAACTAGCAGTAAACAAGCAAACAAAGAAATAAACTACATTACTTCAGGTAGTAGTTAAGTGCTACGAAGACCTAATAAAACAGGGTAACGTGGCAGGGAGGAAGTGGGTTGGAAAAGTCACTTTAGAGTGGGGAGTTAAGAAAGACTTCTCTGAGGAGGCCAAAGGCAGGCAGACATGAGAATGGGGGAAGGAACTAGACTTTGGAAAAACAGTCTAGGTCCTGTAGCAGTAATGAGGTTGGTGCTTCAGGAAGACAGAAAGCCAGCAAGCTGGAATTATAGCAAAGGAGAAGAAGCGTGCTACAAGTTGACGTCACGATAATTATTCTTTGCAGCGGTAGAGGAGAAAACCTAGGAAAATTTGAGGAATTTTTTGAGAATTAAGACCGCTCCTGTGTAGACTCAGAAAGATTCTCTGACTAAAGTAATTTGGCAAAGAAGAGAATAGGAGGAAAAACTCTTTCTTGCCTATGTATTTAATATTCCTACAGTTGGGCCTACTGCCCAATTGTAAAATTAGCTGCTCTTTGTCAGAAGTCTTCATCTGTTTGAAAACACGTTGTAAGTACTGTCGGAATTCTTTTTACCCGCGAACTCACCTTCAAATATATTACATATCTTAAACATGGTGTTATTCTTCCCTGGTTCTTTGTGACAGCTCGCTAGAGTCCCCATATGTAGGCAAAGTCAGAGACTCGAGGTGTTAAGGAAAGGTAAAGATGAGCTGGCCCGGTGTTCGTCAGTGAAGCAACGCATCAGAATCCTCTGTGGGCCCTTTTCAAGATAGCAACCGAGCTTCACTCTCCAGGACTCGGATTCACAGGACCTGGCAGAGGACTCTAGCACTATTATCTTGCAATGTGAAATGGTAAAGGTAGCAACATATTTTGACTTGCATCTCCTGCTGAGAGAGACTCGTTTCTCAGTAATACACAGGATGACCAGAGTGAGGACCAGAACCTTAATCTCTTGATATGGAAGGTTTTTTTGCCACTCTCCAGCCAACTGTATACCTTTTTCTTACTTTGATACGCTATGTTAAACATGTACAAAAATAGATTATGGTCCAAATGCTATTTTTTTTTTAGCACCTTTCGGTCATGCGATTTTAGAATTAGAAATCTTTGCGCCAGTTACCAGAACAAACAGCCAAAGAGAAGAAAGGAAGAAAAAGACCCCGAGTAGCCCAAATCCTGGATACAAATTCCTGGCATTAAGCTCATGCTAGTTTCCTGTAGCCCCCTTCTAGGCTCTTGGTTATTTGAGTGACTTTGTATCTAGACCCTATTTGGAGACAAACAAGACCCACACACTTGACTTGGTCATTTGCTTGTGGATTGGAGTGGTGGAAAAACGGTGATTCCTAATTTCAACCAACCCTGCTGCAGCTGTAATTATGCTTATTAGCTAATGCTGATAACACCATTCATATTTTCACTAAAGAAGGACAACATTAATTCTTTTTCCTGAATGAAACATTGTCACCTGCATCCGAGGATGTAAAGTGACTTAAAATATAAAGGACTTTCCATTTCCAGACCAAATTCCTTAGTCTCTTTTTGGCTTTCAGTTGTTCCTGCCTCCAAGAAATGAGATACAAAAGCAGCTAAGAGTCGGTTCACTCCTCTGAAGCCAGAGGTAGAAGCAGTTTGGAAGACATTTTGTTTCATCTCTTTTTTAACTTCTTGAAAAATATTTCTGGAAAGAGTAGCTAATAATAAGATAGGTAGGTGGATGGCAGGGAGTTAACTAAAATGTTCAGAATAGCTCTGAGTACAATCGCATTTAAAAATAGAGAGAACAGGCCACGAACAAAACCCCACTAACTCAGTATATTTAGTTCAGATGTGGCTAATGTCCCTATTTAGCATCTTCAAGTTGCTTACACTTTCCTCACCAACCTAAGAATGTGCCTCTAGCACTGGAGAGCTTTCCAAGTCCAAGGACATGGGAATGTGAATTATCAAACAAGCTGGGGATGAAAGGTGCTGAAATCATCTTTTTACAATATTGCCAAAAACAGCTTGAGTTTCCAGGCTGCTAATTGCTGAAATATGTTTTAGCTTCCGACTTTGTTCTGAGCCCATGACCCACTCACCAAAAGGTAGGAAGCATGTTGTAAAAGAGAAAAAAAAAAAAAAGAATGGCAGTAAGAGGGAGCAGAGTAAGGAACTGTTTAGCCCAGGGCCTCCTGGAAAGCCACGTTACATTAAAGGAAGTGTATTTTACTTGGGCCGTCTGCCCATACAATTTGATTTGACCACCAAAGTAATTCAGTCCTTTATTGTCTTTTCTGAACAGGAGTGAGTTAGCCACGGTCTTGAAAGTGTGGCAGTACAAATAGCTAATCTGAATTGGCTGTCTTCCTTTTTACCGTATTTCTTATTTAACTTTCTAAAAAGTTCTTTACGCCTGTTACCTCATTTCAGCCCCACACTGATTTGTTAGGGCAAGTAAAAGTCTCTGTTTTCTGTAGATGAAACTGAGGCACAAAGAACCAGAATGAGTTGCCTTAAAATCTCTTTTATTGGGGGCAGAATTAGGGATGGGCTAGGATCCCTTGCCCCTGCTGTGAGAATATTCCACTCCACTCCACTGCCACTCGTCATAAAAGTCCCTGGAATATGGTACAAAAGTAAGTTGCAGCAGCCTGTTTTGATATTTCTGAAAGAAAGCTTC
Source organism: Felis catus (assembly GCF_018350175.1). Classification (NCBI taxonomy): domain Eukaryota; kingdom Metazoa; phylum Chordata; class Mammalia; order Carnivora; family Felidae; genus Felis; species Felis catus. The sequence goes on from NC_058375.1 coordinate 153,240,898, forward strand.
AGCTACATCATTTTTCTGAAGTAGTTTATTAGCTAGCCCTGTAAGAAAACAGTTGTACCAGATAAAGGTCCCTTTCAACGTTATGAATTTCATACCACAGAGGGACTTGCAGACTGAATTATCCAGACTCATCGTAGACACATATAGGCAGTCATTAAATGTGTGAATTAATGTTCAGTTGTGGGTTTAGCAGATATAAATTTAAAGGTGACCAATAAGACATACTCAAATACTTTATTTTTGTTTATGCTTTTGGGGAAGTTACATTTTTATATGTGATATCTCTCCATAACACTTTTTAAATGACTTCTGGAACGTTTTTCACACACAGGTTTAGTATTTGAACTTCATTTTGAAAAATGCCCTTTTCTAAAACAAAACCTTCAGACTGAATTAGTTAAAATTATATATTCAAAGAATGGTACCAACTTACTATTGCCAACAATTATTACCTTTGTATTCTTTTTTTTTTTAGGTCTGTGCTTGAATTTCATTCCGAAGCTAGAGGCTCTGAAACAGCTAAAAATTGCAGGAAACGGTATCTGGTTGAGATATCTGTGTATGTTCACACTTTGACCCACCATTTCTGCTCAAATCCATAACAATGACAGGTAAAATCTGAAAAGAGGAAACTAAAATATGGATCTGTGTTTAAAAAGAAGGCAAACATTTCTGTGGAGATAATGGAACAGAAATGCAAATTGGTGGGTGGAATTGAAGACACGGGCCTATTGAACCCACGAGTGTGGCTACCTGGGAATAAAATAGGTTAAAAGTGTTCGCTGTGAGATAGTGACACCAGAAATGGAAACAGATCAAACTGCTTGAAGCCAGGGGCTTGGGGAGGAGCTCCTCTGTTCCACTCGTGAAATAAGGCTGGGGGTGAAAAAAAAGGAACTATTGCTGCTGACCTCTTGGGGAGGTTGGACAAGGATATGGCCTCAAGACAGGGAAGGAGTAAGGCTGTGCACAGCCTCCTTGAATACATCAACATATCATCAATATCCCCCCCACACACACCAGGAGGATGAGTCATCATTAAAACACTTGATTCCATTGGGTGTTGTATGGAAACCAATTTGACAATAAATTTCATATATTAAAAAAAAGAATAAAAATAAACAAAAAAAAACAAAACAACAAAAAAACCCCACTTGATTCCAGGGGCACACCTGGGTGGCTCAGTCGGTTAAGCATCCGACTTCGGCTCAGGTCATGATTTCGTGGTATATGAGTTCGAGCCCCGCATCAGGCTCTGTGCTGACAGCTCGGAGCCTGGAGCCTGCTTCAGATTCTGTGTCTCCCTCTCTCTCTGCCCCTCCGGGCTCATGCTCTGTCTCTCTCTGTCTCAAAAATAAATAAAAACATTAAAAAAAATTAAAACACTTGATTCCAAAGCAGGAATCCAGGGAATTGGCAAGGTGGGTAGAAGTTGCTTAAGGAAGAAAATAAGTGATCAAAATTAACTAAATACTTTCCACTCAAAAAAATGAGTCAGAAAGCAAATATCCCCAAAACATGAAAGCATCGAAGGCTAAAAAAGACAGTAAAAGATGCCAAACAATAGATATAAATTCTGGGACTTTGATCCTTGCACCAGAAACATCAGTATCACCTTGAAGCTTGTCCAACAGGTGAAATCTCAGGCGTCACTTCAGACGTGCTTAATCAAAACCCATGTTTTAACATAACTATTGGGCAACTCATATATCCATTAATGTTGGGAAAGCACTGCTGGAAAAGATAATATATTTATGGAATTGTTTGACAGCCGTTTAACATAAATATGATTAATTTGCTCAGAGATGAGAGAAACAAGTTTCATTTTAAAAGAGCAAAAAAATTAAGTAACACACACGCAAAAAAAGCAAACGTGGTATAGTAGCTGGTAAGACAATCAACCAACTCAAAGTCTTGAAAGTGAGAATTATAGTCACTTGAGGGGGGGGCAATCAATGGTAGGTATATATTGTGACCAGACACAAGGGCAAAAGAAAATTAGTGAATTAAAATATTCTCCTAATGTATTTGGGCAGAACCTGGCCTGAGAGAATGAGACAAAAAGAGCCATTGAAATATGAAGAATAAACTGAAAACCTCCTACTTAAACCCAATAATGCCAATGGAGTTCTAAATGAGACTGAAAGAAAAAATACAGTAGTTTTTTGAAGCCATATTTATAATAATTATCCAGCACTGAAAGAAAATGTTACTTTGGGAATATACCATGAATACCAAGCAGGCTAAATAAAATGAATCTACATTTAGAAATACTGTAGGGATATATGGGTGGCTCAGTGGGTTAAGCCTCTGATTTCGGCTCAGGTCATGATCCCACAGTTTGTGAGTTTGAACCCCGTGTCAGGCTCTGTGCTCTCAGTGAAGAGCCCACTTCAAATCCTCTCCCTCTCTCTCTGCCCTTCCCCCACTCATGTGCCCTCTCTCTCTCCTCTCAAAAATAAATTCTTTCTTTCTCTCTCTCTCAAAAATAAATAAACATTTTTAATAAAGAAATGTAATCTGCAGAACAATGATGATAATGAGAAAATCTTAAAAACCATCAAGAAGAAAAGAGAGAGAATCCAAACAACAACAATAACAATTAGGCTGTAATGTGTGTCACCAGCAAAAATAGATGACAGAAGAAAGAGGAGCATTAGGTTCCATGTGCTGAGGTAAAATAGCTGATACCAGGTGAGAGGAAGACATTACTGTTCCCTCCCAGTTCTCCATCTTTCCCTGTAGCCTTGTCCCATGTCCTAGAACTTCAGTTTATCTCAGTAAACAAAGATTCATAAAATATTGGTAAATTTAATGTTCTGTGTGTTTTATTTATTTATTTAAAACACATATGTGCACACGAGAGGGTGGGGGAGGGGCAGAGGGAGAGGGAGAGAGAATCTTAAGCAGGTTCCATGTCCATTGCCCCTGGTGGGGCTTGATCTCAGGAATATGAGATCATGACCTGAGCCAAAATCAAGAGTCAGGCGCTTAACAGACTGAGCCACTCAGGCACCCCAACACTGTGTTGGGTGGGTGACTTATGTTTTAGAGATAAACTTAAATTTTGAACTATTAAACCGAAATTGGGACTGTTGGGCATTGGGTTAATAAAGTATGTTGGGGGCACCTGATTGGTTCAGTTGGTTGAGCATCTGACTCTTGATTTTAAGTCAGGCCATGATCTCACAGTTCATGGGTTTGAGCCCTGCATTGGGCTCTGCGCTGACAGGGCAGAGACTGCTTGGGATTCTCTCTCTCTCTTTCTCTCTCTCTATCTCGCTGCCCTTCCCCCAATCACTTGCTCTCCCTCTCTCTCTCTCAAAAGTAAATAACATTTTATTTTTTACATATTTTATATATTTTTGAGCAAGAAAGAGAGAGCACAAGTGGGGTGAGGCAGAGAGAAGGGGGAAGAGAGGATCTGAAGGAAATTTCTTTTTTTTTTAATTTTTTTTTTCAACGTTTATTTATTTTTGGGACAGAGAGAGACAGAGCATGAACGGGGGAGGGGCAGAGAGAGAGGGAGACACAGAATCGGAAACAGGCTCCAGGCTCCGAGCCATCAGCCCAGAGCCTGACGCGGGGCTCGAACTCATGGACCGCGAGATCGTGACCTGGCTGAAGTCGGACGCTTAACCGACTGCGCCACCCAGGCGCCCCTGAAGGAAATTTCATGCCAACAGCTAAGAGCCTGATATGGGGCTCGAACTCTCAAACTGTGAGATCATGACCTGAGCTGAAGTCTCAGTTTAACCCACTGAGCCACCCAGGTGCCCCTTTTTATAACATTTTATTTTTTTAATGTTTTATTTAGTTTTGAGAGAGAGAGAGAGATCTCAAAACTAAGTAAATAAACTTTAAAAAACAAAAATAAATAAAGTATGTTGAGTTTGGGTATGTATCCAGAAGAAGAATAGAAATACTAAATAATTTTTACTTTCTTGAAGAAGGTTAAAGTTTATAGGTATGTTAAAATTTAAGAAGAAAATAAATGTCATGTAAGGCTTCCAAATAAGTAGGTGAATAAAAAAGAAAGGATTATGAAAATCTCTTAAATCAACAAAAGATGTAAAAAAAAAAAGAGTAAAGAAAACACAAAACTATATGGGAGATATAAACCTAAATTTTTATAAAAATATTGAATTATCCTATTAAAAATCAGGTCATTGGATTATTAATTAACAAACTTAATCTTATTAGTTAATAGGGAAATGGACCTAAATTCACATAGGTAATAATTTAATAAAACCACGATAACTATAATAAGAACACTTATCATAGGCAAAAATGTTTCAGTTCAACAATTAAAGAGGATTTGGGGGGGAAGAACTCTTTTTTTAAAAAAAATTTTTTTAATGTTTTTTATTTATTTTTGAGAGAGAGAGAGATAGAACACGAGCAGGGGAGGGGCAGAGAGAGAGGGAGACACAGAATCTGAATGAAGCAGGCTGCAGGCTCTGAGCTGTCAGCACAGAGCCCAACATGGGGCTTGAACTCATGAACTGCGAGATCATGACCTGAGCCAAAGTCGGACGCTCAGCCCACGGAGCCACCCGGGTGCCCTGGAAAGAACTCTTTACTGCTGTTCAGAGTGTAGAGTTAACTGGTTTAGAGACGGATGGAAACTATCCAGTAACATTGCTGACTCAGTGCTTTCACTTCTCAGCTTAAGCCATTAATTTTGTTAATGAAAAAGCAAAATTGGTTAGTAACCTGAATATACATCAACAGGAAGTCAAGTAAAAATTTCTTCTCTTTTCTTATTCAGTGGAATATTACACAACACTTGATATGGACTAGAAACCACACACATATTTTAATTTAATTCAATTGATTTAATTTAATTAAAGCTCAGAAATGTAATGTTGCTCAAAAAAAGCAAGTTGCAGAAAAATATGCATACGTAATGAATACAACTATATAATACCTAAAAACACGATAGGCAGCCAATATATTGTTTCTTAATTCCCACAGAATAAACAACTCACTCAAGACAATGATTTTTCTCTGCCAAAAAAAGAGAGGGAATTTGAAGAAGCAGCCATAAGGAGCTTCACTTGTGTATATAGTTTCATAAATTTTAATATTTTAGTAGGTTTGATCCTTTCACAATTTTGAAAGATAGAAGCAAGAGCTGACAACCTTTCCAATAACCATGATTCTAGAATTAACTTACTCATTTCTGCAAAAAGTCCAAATCTGATTTCAAATAGGAAACATCCTAACAGTGTGTCCTACTTATTAAAAATGTTTATATATTAGGCGTTAGTGTTTGGAGGGTCATGTCAGGCATGGAAACTACAGCAATGAAGAAGAAAGATAATTCTCACCTCCAAGAAGCACCATCTAGCAATATTTAAACAAAAAATATTTTGGAACATTTGGGACACCAATACTACTTAGCAGACTCATTCATTCATGTATTCAACAACTATTGCATTCTATCACATGTTGAACACTCTTCTGGATTTGTGGGATACAGATGTAAAAAGCAGCAGTAATGGATACTTTAATAATGATAATGATAATAATTCCTAACGTTTAATAGGTACTCACTACTTATGAGACACTGTTTAAATTCTGAGTATGTAGGGGCGCCTGGGTGGTGCAGTCGGTTAAGCGTCCGACTTCAGCCAGGTCACGATCTCGCGGTCCGTGAGTTCGAGCCCCGCGTCGGGCTCTGGGCTGATGGCTCAGAGCCTGGAGCCTGTTTCCGATTCTGTGTCTCCCTCTCTCTGCCCCTCCCCCGTTCATGCTCTGTCTCTCTCTGTCGCAAAAGTGGATAAACGTTGAAAAAAAAAATTAAAAAAAAAATTCTGAGTATGTAAACAATACTCACAATAATAATCTACCCTAAGAGGAAAATATCATTATTACCATTCCAATTTCATAGATGTTTCATCTAATTTTCATTTCTGATAGCCATCTTTGTGTCTGAAAAAAATCATCCTCCTAAAGCGTGGGGGAGAGAAAACCTCCAACTCCTCTGCACTCTGCCTTTTTTTCTCCCTACTCTAGCAGATCATTTTTTACTGAACAGTATGACCAAAGGAGTTCAAGAAATATTTATACGTAAGCATATTTTTTTCTATAGGTACGCTAGAGGCCTGTGGAGTTACCATGAAACTTCAGCTGATTTCAGTTCCAACCTTAACCCAAGGGCAGTGCACAGTACGATACAGTGTCTTTAGGGGACAATGCAGAACAACCATTTATTAGAGCCACTGAAATTTTCTTGTTTCAAAATATGACTAGGAGATCCTCTTAGAAAACTAGATCTTGTTTTTCATATAACAAAATGTAAATGCAACAGTGTTTGTTTTACTTTCGGCTGAGACCCCAGAGTAGGTGGCATCCAAACTTACATTGCAAAACCAGAAGCTAGGTTCCTGGGCAGGGCTTCCAAAGGAGGTGGTTGTGAGCAAGCACGGGCATGCTTAGCTGACCCCTACAACCGAATAATCTACCAAATAATATTGGACCGGTTGGAAGAATGAGACCGGAAATTAAAGGGAAGATTCTTTGAAGAGAGTTCGATGCATTCCTTCTACTTCCCTTATCTTGGTGGACAAGAGGGGACTTCCCCTTTAGCCAAAGCTATGTGAGAAAGGTTTCAAGACCACTCTTCAAGGAACTTGACTAACGTTTTAAGAACTGCTTCCTAAAAACTTTCCTAAAGACGAGTGGTTGTGGCTGGCTGGCTTCTGAGGGTAGCAAAGAGAAGCAGTTCTGTAGGGAATACATCTGAAATACATGGATGGTGAGTGTTTCCCAGCGGGGCAAGTGAGCACCAAAGAAGATATCTTAAGATCAACTTATATGCACTTTTCCCAAGTGTGGCACTTCATAAGAGAGAGACAGTCCATGTCAAATGGACCACAGGAAATTAGGGACCCGTAGGGAAATACTAAGCTAGATGAATTCTTTGCCTGAATTAAAAGAACTGGATAGGTCAGAAGTCTCCAGAACTGAAGGATCCTCCAAAGAACTCATGAATACAGTGCAAGAGAAAATAAATGACTCAAATTTCAGAAAATAAATGACTTTAAATGTAAAACATCTGCTCTCCTAGATGAAACTAATACCAAATTATCTGGGTTCCAGTCAAGGCCAATCTTCCCTGCCCTTTACCTCTCCTCTCTCTCCACTTGCAAACTGAAGGGGCCAGAGCTATTCACTGTGGAGGAGGAAGAGAAGGGCAGTGAGGTGTGGAGCCAAACAGAGGTGATGCTTCAGGCATTCTGCCCTCAGTAGAACCCTAACTGGGCCTGAGGGAGAAGCTTTAAATCAAAATGAGTTTCAAAGTATTGACTGGAAAGAGCACAGAGCATTCTAATTGCTCAACTAAGTCTACTTTTTGTGATTTAAAGATGTTTATGACAGGAAAGGAATCAAAAGTCATGGGATGCCTCCTAGATTTTACTCAGGGAAGAGGGAAGAAGAGTCCATAGAGAGGGATTGAGAGAGCATTGGGGTAGGCGGTGGGGGGGGGGGGAGGGGGCGGGCAATCGAAGCAGAGAAAATGTGTTTCCTTATTTCTTCTTGAGTCTTGCTTGTTCCGTCAGTCAGTCGCAGGGTTGTTTAAAAGGACAGTTGACTGGGGCGCCTGGGTGGCGCAGTCGGTTAAGTGTCCGACTTCAGCCAGGTCACGATCTCGCGGTCCGTGAGTTCAAGCCCCGCGTCAGGCTCTGGGCTGATGGCTCGGAGCCTGGAGCCTGTTTCCGATTCTGTGTCTCCCTCTCTCTCTGCCCTTCCCTCGTTCATGCTCTGTCTCTCTCTGTCCCAAAAATAAATAAAAAACGTTGAAAAAAAAATTAAAAAAAAAAAAAAAAAGGACAGTTGACAAAATCAGTTGTAGGAGCAGTATGGGTGACTAGGATTGTCTACAGAGAGAAAGCAGTGACTATGCAGGAAAATCTCAGGAATTTTTAAGAACAGGGATATCCGGAATTCAGTTTCCAGTCATTTCTGGTATTAGACTATGATGTAACTCCCAAGATACCCAGACACGAGGAATACTCTCGCCAGTGTACCATTTCATCTCTCCTGACTGATTTAGGGAATTGCAAAGAGTCTGTGAAGTACCTTTGGATGAGTACCAAATGGGGATAAGAGCAGCTGCAGGAGGTTGAGATTCAAGCCATATCTGGTATCTGTGGAACCAAGGGGCAACTGGGTGGCTCAGTCGGTTAAGCATCCAACTCTTGACCTCTCCTCAGGTCATGATTTCATGGCTTATGAGCTCAAGCCCCACGTCAAGCTCCATGTGGGGGTCAACTCTGCCCTGACAGCCAGCACGGAGCCTGCTTGGGATTCTCTGTCTTTTCCTCTCTCTGCCTCTCCCCCACTCATTCTCTCTCTCTCTCTCTCTCTCTCTCTCTCTGTCTCAAAATAAATAAACTTAGAAAAAAGAATACATGGAAGCGAGAAATCAGAGCAAGAGGTGATTAGAAAACTAAGACTCAGAAAATCCCTGCTTTTAGACATTGTTAATGAGAAGCAATGACTAGGTTTTCTGCCTGAACAGGATGAGAGCTTAAGAAATTTATATCGTAAAGCAAAGAAAGACTGAACTCAGGAAGCTGGAAAATTTAGTTATGTCCAAGCAACTGCCACCTCTATTAGATATACAGAAAATATCTTAGAATAATTATGAGTAATTAGATTGATAGGGACATATTGTAATAAATACCTTTCTAAGTAAAATATAGGTTAATTATGGGCTAGCACATATGCCCAACTGACACCCTATGCTATTTAACATTTATTCTATCAGTCAGAAGAAAATCAAGGCAAAATCACTGAGTGATAAGGTGCTTATTTATTTCTTCTAGTGCCTTCAATAGTGTTTTGGCTGCTGTGTAATCTTCATGAGACTCAGACATGCTAAGTGAAGCTAGTTTTCAAGTGTCACTCTTGGCAAGTGAGATTCCTTTTATAAAAATGTCTGCTGAGCTTTGACACTTAGACTGAAGTGTGTGTCCACATATCTGCTATAACGTGAATATGTCTTTGTTCATTCCGACTCACAGATCCTTCAGTCAACACAAAAGTGCTTTACAGATGAGCAATTCAAGACTGCAGAATCAAAGGTGGTATGCAAAGCTATCTTTCTCCAAGCACTGCTGATCGTCCTACCTTGGGGAACTGGTAACCCTGATGTTGCTACCTAGTTTCCAGATCTCCACAGAATGTTTATGCACAGTCATGTCATTGTCATTCTCTGAGAAGAAGAATGGTTTTGGAGACCAGAGACAGCACCAAATTAGCTGAGAATTACAGGAGAATGTCCCTTTTCTCTGTCTACCGTCAGTATCTACCAAATATCTGGAAACTTTATTTCTTCTGTGGGATTTTATGAACCTCTACACTGAGGGCTGGCCTTGACCACTTTATTAATGATGATGATGTTTGTTAATATCTTTTCTAAATCACAACTTCTCCATTCAGATTCTCACATGCCACTGTTTCCTACTTTTAGTAATAAAAGTAATTTCAAAGCGGAAGTCTATAAAACAGTCCAAGGAATCAGTATTTATGATAATGGCCAAGCAGTTACATCAAGGCACCTCAGAATCTTTTTAATGATTTTTTTCATACTTGATCGGACAAAAATGGTATTTGTGAGCAGATAGGATTTTACATTTTCTCCATGGCATTTTTCTGGCAAGCCCCAAATCTTGAAGACGTTCAGAAGGTTGGCAAATTGCTAAAACGGTGATGACTCCGGCTAGAAGGCAACGTCCAGAAATATTTTTGTAAATAGCAAGAAGTCCGCCAAATAAGAGTGAGCTCAGTATTTTGGCTTGGGTGTCTAATCTCCAAGCAGCAAAGCCCATTAAGGAAACAGCCCCGCATTTTCAGACATAATAGTAAGGAAGAAGTTATACCTGTCACTGAGTACTTAGTTTCTTGCCTTGCATGTCGAAAACTACCTCTCTTCAATTTAAAGGTGCCCTAGCCTAATTCAACAGGTCAAAGGTCCTAATTTCTAATTTGCTAAGCAATTTATCACATATTACTTACACCCTCTCAAGTCAGATCAAAAGCTACCACCAAATCATGGCAATGAATCCAGATGTGAGGAACTTTGTGATTAATTCACTGGGAGGGTTTGTTGTTAAATATCAGATACATACCTTCAATTTGAAGCATAATGTTTGTATTCTAGCTTGCAATTATTTAAATAATATTTGTGCAAAAATACGGAGAAGGGAACAGGGTAAATCCTAATGTGTCTTTCCTGAAGCAATTACAAATAAATTAAAAGTTATTTAGAATTCAACCTCAGATAAAAAACCTCTTGGGTTACACAGAGGTTTCTGGGAGTACTTAGAAATGTTGCATGAATCTTCCCACTAGGAAGATGCTCTGAAATAACAGACCATATGTCTATATTTAAGAAATAGAGATTCCCTCTGTATCTGAAATGCGTAAGGGGACAGAAGGCAGACAGAGCAAAAATTATGTTCTAGCTTTCTGCTCAGCAAGAAGCACTGATGTCCAAAGATTGCTACCTCTGGAGCCAGACAACGTGGATTTGTATCCCTGCTCTGCCCCTTATTAATGCCTTAACTTTACAAGCCCCAGCGTCCTTACTAATACAAGTGGGAGATTATTTAAAAAAGTGATAATTGTAGTCACTGCCTCACAAAAATGGAGATGGGATGATTGCCCACAGTATGGTTGTTATTTTTATTATGAAGCCCCAACAACAAAATTTATGATAAAGATGATGCTATCCCAATGCCCCACAACAAAGTAATGGTAGTCATCAAGTAGAAATGGTGATAGACCATGAAAAGCTGAAAATTGGATATTATAATATGTGAGTAATTGGAAGGTCAAGCATTAATTAAGAGTCCTAACAGGTATTTATCTATATCTGATGTTATTGGTTAGGTATAGCTCTAAGCATAGAGTGTCAGAGAGAAAGAGTATTTTTGTTCATTTGTGTATTTACTTTTCTCTCATGTAATCACCTCATAATTTAACAGTTAAAGTATTAATATGAAAAGTAAGCAAATTCTAGAAATAGAAGTTTTCCCCAAATCTCTCTAAATAAGCCATTTAGTTTAGTGAACACTGGAAGTAGATCTGGATTTAAATTATGATTTTCCTCTTGTTAATTTCCATAAGTTACCTCTGAGTCTTAGTTTTTTCATCTGTAAAATGGGAAATATAATAGCCACTTTGTTGAGCTGTTACAAGGGTTGGATGGAATAATACAATAAAGCTCCTAATATAGTATCTAGTCATGATTTCAATTCAATTAAGTTAGTAGTAGTTATTATTATCCCTGCTATTAGTATGATTATTATCAAGAAAACACCACAAAAATCATGTCTTCTGTCATCAAGCATAAAATCCTAAAAATTAAAACTATTTTCACAAGTTCAGCGTATTTCAGTAAGTCCTATTCAGTTATTTTAATTATTGTCTAGTGGCAGTAGATATCCATGCATCCATTAAACACATTTTATTGAACATATACTACGTGCCAGGCATGTGATAGCAAACAAAATAGACTTGGTCGTTGCTCCCATGGTGCTTGGAATCTTGTGAGGAAATTAAAAATATGCAAAGAGACAACTACAATAAATGATGATTAGTGCTACCCTTGGAGAAGTACTAGCGAAATGGGAGCACCTGACCCAGACTCGTAAGGAGAAGCTGAGTTTGAATATTGTAGTAAGAATTACCTAAGAAAACAGAAGAATACAGTTTTTCTAGGAACAACACTGAGAAGGTTCAGAAGCTACATAGAATGCTATACATTAAAGTAACAGAAAAAAAAAAGACAAAATATTTAGATTTGTACAGTGTGGAAAAGTAAGAGGTACTAAATGAGGGTAGAGAGAGAATTTTGATGCTGATCTCTCAGGGCCTTGGGAATCTCAAGGAAGTAGAATTTTCCATAAGAGTAATGTACAAAGAAGGATTAGAAATAAAACTACCACGGGGCGCCTGGGTGGCTCCCAATGGTTAAGCATCCAACACTTGGTCTCAATTCAGGTCTTGATCCCAGGATCGTGAATTTGGGACCTGTGTTGGCTCCTACCTAAAAACAAAACAAAACAAAACAAAAAACAAAAAAAAAAAGAGCTTATAACTACCATATTACCCAGTAATCCCATATCTGGCTATTTATTCAAAATAATTGAAATCAGAATCTCAAAGAGATATTATCACTTTGGTGTTCATTGCACCATTATTCACAATAGTCAAGATGTGGAAACAACCTAAATGTCCATTGACAGGTGAATGGAAAAAAGAAAATGTGATATATACCTACAACGGACTGTTATTCGGTATTAAAGCAAAAGAAAACTCTGCAATGACATAGATGAACCTTGAGGACATTGTGCTAAGTGAAATAAGTAAGTCACAGAAAGACACATGCTGTGATGTGATTCCACTTATATGAGCTCTCTCGATAGTCAGATTAACAGAATCAGATTGCAGAATGGTGGTTACCAGAGACCGTGAGGAAGAGGAAATATGGAGTCATTAAGTAACAGAGATCAAGTTTCAGTTAAGCAAGATGAATAAGCTTTAGAGATCTGCTGGACAAATATTGCACCTGTCCTCAAAAATACTGTATTTGTACTTAAAATTTTGTTAAGAGAGTAGATACCATGTTAAGTGTTCGTATCAAAATAAAATAAAGTGTAGTTTTTTGGTTTTTTTTTAAAGAACAATCAGGGCTTACTGTTCAATTACGTTTTTAACAAAACTTTTTCTAAAGCGTGTTTCATAGATCTAGAGATACTTATATAAAACGTAAGGTTTGGAATCTCCTTCTATATGAGGCACAGTAACACCCAGGCCACCAGAATTTGACACTTCTAAGCCTTTCAACTCTACACAAAACAATGTTTACTTTGAAATTTCTCTTTTAATACCAAGGTGTGCCAGCGGCTTTTCTAATGGGTTAACGGCAGCTTCTGTCTCCTCAGAAGGGGAATATCAGAAATAAGATGTTTTCTTTTGTGAGTCCGGCTATCAACTGAACAGGGACCGAACTTTTCAATTGGAAGCCACTCAAATGGTGACACCAAGCCTGAGCGCAAACAAATGCTGACCTCTGCCTTGGTTCTAAAATGCCGCTTCCTTTCTCCACAGCCAATAAGGCAATATTTTTATTTCCTTCAGAAACACCTGATAGGTTTCGGTGAGAAAAAGTAATTCTGCAGCAAATTGTGCAGGCAACGAATTGAAGTAAATGGGAGGTCCTGTCCATTAGCTCATTCCAAGGCCAGGATAAAAGAAAACTGTGGCTTTAAGAAGAGATAGAAAAAATTGGACCAGACTCTTTCTGGATTTTAACTTTTAAAAAGTCCACTTTCTGCTGATTCAGTCGAATAAAGCTTTTTTGCCCGTTGCCTTTCATTCTTTTCAACTCATTTTTTTTTCCTGTCACTCCATTCTATACAAACTGACCGCTTACATTTCATGTTTTGAAATAATCACTTACTTTTACAGGGAGAAAAAGTTGTCAGATATACCATTAACATCCTGAATAACTGATAGAAGGAAGGGACTTGAAATTTTGCTTTTTGAGATTTTCTCCACCTTGGAGAACTAATTAACATAATTTTTTCCAAGGAATACAGTTCAAATCCTATAAACTTTGTTCTCTGATATTCACACTAATCAGCTTATCTTATCTTAACTTAAATTTTCTTTTATATCTATTAGCCTTTTCAATCTCTTAAAGATTTCTCATAAATTGTTAATAATTCCCTTTAGGCTTTAGGTTCTGTTCCAGCAATCATAGATTCAAATTAAGTCCTGAAAGCCTTTGTTAATTCAATAAGGGGTATTTTCAGTAGAAAATAATGAGAGATCCCTAAAGTACCATAAAATGTTACATTTGGATTTAATATCAATACCTGCACTAGCCGAACTCTGTCTCCACAGGTGAATGTTCCTGACCGAAGATGCTGTTCCCTAACGTATTGAGGATGATGCCTAGGGAAAGAGGGGTTGTGCGCTGGAGAATAACAGAGAGGCGGCACATGCAGGTGCTTTTTCTCTTAGTAACTTCTGCTTCGTAGTGGGATTGATTTTATATTCATCCTTAAGATTCCTCAATATTCAGCTCAATATTCAGTTCCTTATTCAGCTTACTTTAAAGATAATGTTTTTAGTTACACAAAAATCATCTAAAAGACCTGAGCTCTGAGACATTCCAGTTTATCATGAGAATTAAAGATACAAATCAGGGAAGAGACAAGGACCTCCTTGGCTTCTATCACCACAACTAACAGGTGAATGAGTCCTCTTGTATGTGCATTGGAAGAAAACAAACCAAGTAACTAGAATGGGGAATTTGAAAGGGGCTACAGATACAAAGTATAAAAGAAAAGAATGACATTAATCGATAATGAAAGTTCCCTAAATATTCTTCCTTTTAAAAGCAAAACAATGTTTTCTTGTATTTTTCAGATTATAATATTTATAATTTTTTCAAATTTTATTAAAACTGATAACACCTATAATCCTATCAACCAAAAAAAAAATTTACCATTTTAGATGATCAGAGTATCTTTTATACCACATACACCTTTCAAATAAATAGACACATTGCTCTACACCCACACACAAAAAAAGGAAAGATAATGTTTTTGGGGCACCTGGGTGGCTCAGTCGGTTAAGCTCCTGACTTCACTTGGGTCATGATGTCACAGTTCCTGAGTTCAAGCCCCGCCCTGGGCTCTGTGCTGACAGTTCAGAGCCTGGAGCCTGCTTCAGATTCTACTCCTCACCTGCTCACACTCTGTCTCTCTCTCTCTCAAAAATAAATAAACATTAAAAAAAATTTTAAAGATAATGATCTTACTTATCTTGTGGATTTTTCTCTCTGAGACTACTCTTTTAAAAAAAAATTAAATCTTTTTATTGAACTTAATGAATACAACAAGTAATGATTGTACTTCCCCTCAAAAATTCATGAGTTGACAGACCATAAATTATAGCCTGACTAGGAAAAGAAGAAGAAGAAGAAGAAGAAGAAGAAAAGATTAAACAAGAAACCGCACTTCAGACAGATTAGCCTAACAAATTCAAGAGTATGCTGACAAAACTCTAATGCTTGGATCATTAATTCGCAGTGCTTGATTGAATTAAGAATTGCTCATAAATTCAGCATTTTCAATAATACTACACAACCAAATAACACGTGAATATTATTTCAACTCTTCTTTAAGAACATCTTTGATCCCCACCTCTCATTTGTTCCTTTCTGTCTTTCAATTTATCAGACCTAGGCATTTTTCACTTAAGTAAACTCACCTCTACAATATTAAGTCCTCAAGACTAGCACTGACTTAGAAACACAAAAATAGATAAGGGAAGAAATAAAGAATTAAATGACCCAGGTGCTCCCTCGCTCACACTTTTGGCAGGGGGAAAGAAAAAGGACGCAGTATGAGACAGACACAAATAAGAGAACACGCTGTTGCTATCAGCCACCGCCATTCAGTAATAGCCATAAAGACAAAATGTGTAATGTATGAAACTCCCAAATTATATTCTGACATCTTGTGTTGAAAAATGACAAGAATTTTAAAGTTACTTAAGTTGTATTTTCTTCCTTTTTGCTCAAGTGGATGCTACATCGTTACCAAAATGTGAGTGGTTCACAGCTGTATGAGCACACTTGCGGTGTTTGAGTTCTTGTGTGTTCATTGGGTGTGACTATGCATATATTTGTTAACTTCTGCTGTCATACATACACTGTCAGAGATAAATGGAAATTGTTTGCCCCTAAAGACGCTGAAGCAAAACAGAAGCGAAGAAGAGACGGATGAGAGGAAAAGGAAGAAAAAATAAAATCCAGAACATATTTGTATTTGTTTTCACTCAGAGTGCTCTAAATTAGTAACGACATATGCTACATTATATGTTAGTTTATACCAAAGAGTGGCAGCTGTTCCCAAAATATTATAACATCTATATGTAAAGGAAAATAACAGGCACTTATCAAACTTTGGGAGTTATTTAACTCTTATAGTCTAGAACATAAAATAACTCTGTAAGAAAGTGAAAAAAGCATGTCGAAAGCAGACGAGAAACCAGAATGAGGTTCAAGTATTCTGGGACCACGATGGCGGTTTATGTTGTAACAAGAGCCTGATTATATGCTTCACGTTTTAGAAAGCTGGGTGGTCAAGTGAATTTCCACACGTAAAACATTCATTTTCCTTTTGGTTCTCGAAGCTGACCCCAGCATCTCCAAAGTTGACAAAATATTTCTAATCTTTTCTCATCCAGGTTACTTACCATAAGACCATCTGCTGTGGCCTCTGCGTGTGGAGTGTCAATGTCACCCTCATAGTATCTCAGTACCACTAACAAGGTGCAGAACTACCTGACTTTGTATTGTTCGGCGCCCTTTTGAATTAATCAGGCAGCGTAAAGTTTAGAAAGTATATAATGAAATATTTAAAAATTAGTGAAGCCAGGGGGAACACTTAGAATTACGTAGAAGATCTCATTTCACTTTTCTGAACAAAATTCACAGCCCTTTTTCCAAAGCCCTTGGACCAGATGTGTTTCGGAATATAGATTTTTTTTCTTTCAATTTTGGAAAGTAATATGATGCATTCACTACATATTAGGGAACACTCACAATAGATTCTAGGACAACACTCTGCAATCAAGCACATTAATATAACTGCAACAAAATAGTTGAATAATCACAGTGAGTAGAATAAAGACTATAAATAGCCACATGATTGCTCAGGTCAAGTTTGTCTGCCAAAAGAATAAATTTTATGGCTTTCAGTGCTTTTGGATAGAAGGTTGTGGATTATGGATCGTAGATCCAGAATTGTTTTTCCTCTAGATATTTAAAGGTAATTCTCTCATGATAGCTGCAAATATTAATACGTTACCAAAAAAAACAAAACTTGCTGGCTTGATTTAGTAGCACTTATGTACTGAAATCTTGTATTCGGATTGAAGTCATTTACTGAGAAAGACAAAAAAGTTTTTTTATAGGTCTTCAAGTGGTTTAAAGATTATAATATAGGTGCCAGAGTAGTGATTCTCTACTTCTGCTGAATATGGAAGTAATAGAAACGACATAGCCTTCAGGAGATTGGGCTGAAAGAACATTGACTAACATGCTATGACTTTCAGAATTGTAAGATATTAAAGGAAAATGATCATGGGGCGCCCGGGTGGCTCAGTCTTTAAGCCTCTAACTCTTGATTTCAGCTCAGGTCAAGATCCCAGATTCATGGGATGAAGCCCCACATGGGTCTCTGAGTTGAGCATGGAGACTGTTTGGGATTCTCTCTGTGTGCCTCTTTGCCCCTCTCCCCGACTCATGCTCTCTGTCTAAAAATAATAATAATAACAATAATAATAATAAAGGAAAATCGTCATAGATGCTTAGAAAATAGTTCTTTGCATATAAAGAGAAGAAAAATATAGACAATTGCCTATCTGGAATGGTTATATTCAGTTTATTCTTAAGGAAATGAACCCCTTAAATTTATGATACAATGACTAACAGTCTAAACCATGTATTTTGACAGTAAGAGACTCATCATTGTCACTTCACTAATACCAATGTTTTGCCTGTTTCCTTACATGACCCATGCCCACCATCCAGAATGGATCCACATCATACTTCATGCACAAAATGGTGACTGGGTGGCTAGTCTATTTTCACTTCCAAGTTTCTATATTTATCGACTTTACATGTGGTTAAAGTGTCTTATTTAAGAAAAATATATCGTTGACAATAACAGAGTAATTACACAGTCATTGCTTCAATCTGGCTGTATAAATCATTGTGATTTAACCTACAGTAGTAATAAAAATAAATGATATTGTTTTTGGTTCATTACTGCTGATCTAATAAAATGTAATGAATTAAGAAATTTCCTGAGTGAAACAGACTCATAAAAATAACAATTTACTAATGGTGCTGTAATACCCAATGTGAATGAATAAAGAAAAAAAATAAGCGTTTTAATAAAAATCTGTCTTTAAGAAAATGCCTTCCCCATTTCTCTCATCTTCTGCCTTTGCATGTTTTGATGACATCCATGGAGATCATTACCAGGAACTAGAATTTCAAAATGATTGCTTGTTTATATGAAAATTTTAATAAAAATTCCAGGAACTCATGAGTTTCTGGGTAGTCTACATGAATTTAAGACATATTCCATCTTCTGGGAATGCTGATGTGCCAAGAACTAACTCTTATTAATGAGCCAACATTCAGAAACAGAAAAACCAATGCTTCTCTATGTGTGTTAGAGGGACGACTTCAACTTTCTCTTACTGGGCAGCTGATCTCTAGATTAGCTATCTTCCTCTCTCTCTCTCTCTCTCTCTCTCTCTCTCTCTCTCTCTGCATCTCTCCTCCTTAACCTCCACATACTGTGCCTTTTGCCCTTGGACCCACAAAGAGTCACAGCAGGAGCACGTGGCCTGTTCTTTCTTAGGTCAGAAATATAGAAGTTATTTGAAGTTTATGTTTCCATATGGTTTTACCTTTACACCAACCACAATTACCTAAATTTCGGTCAGTACACCTTAAGTTCCTAATCGAATTATTACCTTCCATGAAAACACATTGTTCTTTTTTTCTCTGTTTGTGAAAGTGGTGCATGCTAACTGTGGAAGGAGGAAATAAACATGACTCAAAATGCCACTGCTTTATAATACTCTTAATATTTAGCATAGCTACAGTCCTCCATGCCACACATTCAGATATGCAAAAAATTTTACTCTTTCATCTTTCTTTTTGTAACTATTCTTCCATTACGATGTTGAATCCCCATTTCACCAGACTGTCAGGCAGACAAACCTGACTGTGGCCGTTAGGCTTCTGTCATGCTTCCTGGGTCATATACAGCATTAAGACACCACTGTTGTCGATCAGATAGGATTCTGCTGAAGAGTGATCACGATTGGTTGTTGGCATGATCATTGAAAGAGTCAGGAAGAGTGAGAATCATAAAATGGCACACACATGGCCAAAATAATTTATTTGCACTGAAAACAAAGACAAAGGCATTTGAAAATATATTGACGTGGAACAAATTTTTTCTATGGCTGCACTCATTGTTGAAGAGATTTTTATATAATCATATAATCTGTCCTACAATTTCAAGTGTTGGTTTCTTAAAAGTGGTATGAAAACTTTAACATGTTTGTAATCTGAGTGTGAATTATTTTAAATTTTTACATATAGTACCACCTGTGTATAATGCAACAGCAGTCTGTTTTTAGAGACTCATCTTTATTCAATCTTTCCAAATCATCAGCTTTGTTTTTGCATAATAGCAGGCACTTTTCACGCTTGAATTCTATCTGTTTATATAACATTTAATTAAATTATTTAATTGAAACAATACGTTCAAGCAGCATAAAGAGATCTTTGCACATTTATGTAACTCACTCTTGGTAAACAAATAGTTCGAAAGGTGAGGTTGAAAATAGTGAGCCTAACAACGTCAAGTAGTCTGTGTGGGGTGCAATTCTGTGACTGATTTTTTGAAGGAAATAATGGTATTCGGTTAATTTGGTGAGTTGGTTAAACAAAAGTTAGCTAAAAAAATCCTGTCTATTTCTCATCGAGTCATTGTTTTAATATTTTTTTAAGTTTATTTATTTATTATTAAGAGAGAAAGAGAGCACAAGCTGGGGAGGGGCAGAGAGAGAGGGAGACACAGAATCTGAAGCAGGCTCCAGGCTCTGAGCAGTCAGCACAGAGCCGGATGCAAGGCTCCAATCCACAGACCCACAGACTGTGAGATCATGACCTGGGCTGAAGTCAGACACTTAACCAACTGAGCCACCCAGGCACCCCCTGAGTCATTGTTTTAACAGAATGCATACATACATGTAAAAATCAGTGACTGCTAACATATACCTTCTATATTGAGCTTTTAGAAACCTGCCCATGCATTTTTCTTTTACAAACAATTAGATCTCCTTATGCCTATGTATCTTATTTCTATTTAATATCTTATAAGACAGATAAACATTTCTGGGACAAAGTCGGATAATTAGGACAAAAGTATCATGATTAAAATTCTAATTATTTCAGTAAATTTGACTCTAGAGTTTCACATTCCCCCCAATTTTTTTCTATGTGTTGTCATATATAGTTTTTCATATTAAGAAGTACCTTTATGCTGCTTTTCGAAGACCTTTTTTGCCTTCAGAAATGTTGCAGTTTTGGTCAAATGTTATATTCAAATAATACTTTGCTTTTTTCCCCTTTTACCATGATAGCATTAACTTGTTATCTAATATTATTAATTATTAACACAATTAATATATATTAAACAACTCTGCATTTCTGAAAAACACCTCATGTGGGAGTATCCTTTTGATACAGTGTTGAGTTTTCTTTTCTAATATTTCATTTATAATTTTAACATCTATTTTTTATAAATAAACAGTTTATTTTATTAAATGTGGTTAAGTATTAGTACTTAAATTATAGTAGGTTTGGGATACGTAAACATATTCCAACATGTGGAGCAATTTGTCAAAGCATAGAGATGATCAACTCTCAAAATTTTGGGGAAACACTGATGTAAAATCAGTTATTTCTGATGCTTTACTGTAACCTATTTATTTTAGGATCAACTTGTCAACTTGTATAAAAAAGAAAACTGGGATTTTGACAGGGATTGCATTTATAAATTCATTGGTCAATTTGGGGAATATTGCCATCTTAATATTAAGTCCTCCAACCTAGGAATATGGCTTGTCTTTTCATTCAACTAGGTCTTTAATTTTTTCCACAATGTTTTGTAGTTTTCTGAGTAACAGTTTGTCTTTCTTTTTTTAAATGCATATCCAATTATTTTCTTTTTCCTTTAAGTTTATTTATTTATTTTGAGAGACCGTGCATGCCCACAAAAAGGAGCAGAGAGAGGGAGAGAGAGAATCCCAAGCAGGCACCACGCTGTCAGCACAGAGCCCAACTCGGGGCTCCATCTCACAACTGTGGCATCATGACCTGAGTCGAAATTAAGAGTCAGAAGCTTAACAGACTGAGCCACCCACGAGCCCCTTGTATTCTTTTTCAATGCTATTGAACATGGAATTATCTTCAATTTTTAGAATGTAATTGCTTGTAGATAGAAGTACAATTGATTTTTGTGCATTTTCTGGTATGCTGCATCTTGCTCAATTAATTTATCAATTCTAATAGCGTTTTAGAAGGATTTTATATATGCTAGTTTGCTACACATGCAAATAGAAATAGTTTTACGTCTTCCATTCCAATCTGGATTCATTTCTTTTTTTTTTTCTATTTTTTTTTTTTTTTGCCACTTCAAACATGCTACTAAGAATCTACATTGTATTTTTCATTGTGATTGTTGCATTTTTCCACCCCTGAATTTCTCTTTGGTTTTTTCTAATAATTTCTATATCATCACTGATTTTTTTTATTTGATGAGACATTGTCATCACCTTTTCTTTAGTTCTTTAAGTATGGTTTTCTTTAGTTCTTTGAATAGATCTATGGTTGCTGCTTTAATGCCCTTGTGTGCTAAGCTCATTATCTGGGCCTTTCAAAAGCAGTTTATATTTTGCTTGCTTTTTCCCCTATATATGGGTCATGGTTTCTTATTTCTTTTCACGTCTCATATTTTTTTTTCTAGAACCTGTACATTTTAGGTAATATATCGTAGTGACCGGGTACTGATCATCCCAGGAACTGTTGTTTGCTTGTTTGCTTATTTGTTTATTTGTTAAGTGACTTGGCTGAACTAATTTTACAAAGTTTATTTCCCCTGCAGAAGGCAGCCTATGATGTCCTTGATCAGAATTCTTTTGTTTTTTTACCTTTTATTGTTTAGACTGGCCACAGGATAAGTGTTCAGTTCTACAAGGTTACCTTTCTACTCCACAACCAGTTCAGATGCCAGTCCTAAGCCCAGATTGTTACCTGCGCTTCTCACCAACTAGCTACAGATTGGAAGTTTTCATAACCTCCTCCTTGGACCTCAGACACCAGTTGAAAATCCAGGTTGTTACCTGTACTTTTGGCCGGCCAGCTATAAATAAGAAGTTTCTAAAACTTCTTCTTTGGATTTGGTTAACTTGCTAGAATGGCTCACAGAACACAGAGAAATGTCTTACTTACTAAATTACCAGTTACTTGTGAAAAGATATAAGTCAGGAACAGCTAGTTGGAAGTGATGCCTGTGGGCAAAGTAGAGGAAGAAAGTGAGAGCCTCCATGCCCTCTCTAGGTATGCCTGAATCTCGTTATGCTCCCCAATCCAGGAGCTCTCCAAACCTGGCCTTTGAAGGGTTTTTACGGAGGCTTCATTGCATGAACATGACAGATTACATCACTGGCCGTTGATGATTGATTCAACCTCCAGCCCCTCTCCCACCCCTAGAGTTTGGGGGTGGGGATGGGTAGGACTGAAAGCTCCAGCCCTCTAATCACATGGTTGCTTCCACTGGCAACCGGCCCCTCCTGAGAAACTTTCCAAAGTCCTGTCCTGTAGGAAATTCCAAGGTTTGGGGGAGCTGTGAGACAGGAACTGTGGACTAAGACCAAATATATATGAGAAATGTATTTTGGTCATCTAAGTGACCGAATACATATTTCTTATAAGTCACAATACTGCAGACAGTAAGTCAAATTCCCATTTCTCCTTCATGAACCGAAGTTGAAGACCGAGTCTTGTCAGTTTTAATGTAGTTTTGGCTCTTGATTTGTTTGAGGTTTTGTGTTTGTCGTGTTGTGGTTGTTTATTTTTGCTTTAGAAGAACCAGATTTTGGATTTGAAAAGTTCTGATTTTCCATCTCCTCATTACTTCAAACACTGTTTTCTTTAGTGCTACTTTCTGGAGGACTTTTCCAAATGGCTTCTTATGCTGAATAATTTAATTCAATTTTGTTTTTAAATAGAAACGTCCAACGCTAGAAATTTTTTATGTGTTGAGTTTTAGTTTTATTTCCCCTTATGCTGTATTCGTTTTATTTTCTTTATTTTATAAATTGTTCTGCTATTGTGTTAGCAATTTCTCCTTTGACTAGCCATCAGTAGTGTTTTAAAATGTCCAAGTGGCTGCATTCTACCTCATCTTTGAATTGCTGTCATGCTCTTCCCAGCTGCTGCCTGGGCTCAAACTCTCCCCCAACGTACCCATATTTAAACTTTGTCTCAGATTCTGCTTTCTGTGGAATTCAAGCTAACACACAGATCGACTCGCTCAATAAGACCTCCAGTGTCTTCCAGAACATTTGGAATAATATCCACACTACTTTTCCTGACTTAACAAAACTCAACATGTTCTGACTCTGGCTCCAGTTATATCTTAACACAGTCTCTTCATCTACTAGGATTCAGGAATACTAGGCTTCTTTTCATTTCTTGAACATACCAAACTTGTTCTTACCTAAAGGATTTTGCCACTAAAATAGTTTTGTTTTGTTTCTTGTTTTTTTTTTTTTTTTTTTTTTTTTTTAGAATTTCCCTCCTTCCTTCTTAAATACCAGTTTTTGCCATCTGTGTCTGAGTTTTATGTTATTTTCTCAGAGATCTCCCTTAGGCAGTCAATGCTTAGAGTGGTTACTCATTTACTTTCTATTATACAATTTAATTCTTCTAGCAGTTATTATTATCAACTCTTTTTGAATTTGTGTCTGAACTATTCATTGCCATACAAGACTAAGGATTAATCTTAAAATGGATTTTAAGATCAGAGACCTAAACCCTGTTGTTTATTGTTATATATTGTTCGCTGCTTGCAAGTCTGTAGCAGAGTGAGCATTCGATAAAAATTTGGTTAATGTATCAATGAATAAAATCACCATCTGAAAATTAATCATCTGTGCAGAATACAAAATGAATTTCTATGGCTTAACCTAGCTCTTTAAAGGTATTTTCCGGTGTTCCTATGATTTCCAGCTCCCTTTTCATTCCATTCCACTGTGTTTTCATCTCATCCTCTCTTCTCGTAGATGTCGGTTCTTACTCGATAAAGGGGTTTCACAATGGTCTCTTGGTTAGTGAGTTTCTACCAATGGAGAGTTTTAATAGCAATGGTATGGAGTTAGTCTTTGATCCTGAGGGCAGCAGATGCTATCTGTGACCTTAATTAAAGATGTCAAACAGTTTTAGAAAATTGCCTGTGGACGTGGTTAATTTCTTTTTTTGGGGGGGGGGGGGGATTTGCTCTGGATCGCATGCCAACTCCTCTCTCTCCCCTTTAAACTGTTGTTTTCATCTTATTTATCCTCAATGGAACAGAGATCTATCCAAATCCAGTGTTTATCATGGGACATTTTGTGGTATGTATTACCCTTTCCCCCCAAGTCTAACAAATTCAAATGTTCTCCCTTCCTCAGATAGAACATGGTCAGTGCTTTGAGGTGCATGAACTTCTTCACAACTTCTACTGGCTGCAATATATTCAGCTAGTGGAGGTTATAGTGACTTGACATGAGCTCCTACGCTCATTTTGCCAACACTCAGTATAGATGGACTACATGTTGAGTTACAATTCTTAGTATATATTATGTTTCCTAGCTCTATATCTATTTTTTTCTCTTCCTAGCATTTTATTGTAGATACTACAGCTACCAGGATACAGTCCACCAGAACTCTAGCTGCTTAAAAAAGAAAATAGCAGCTTTCTAGTTGTTTTGGTTGGCATTGACCTTGTGTTTCCGATCCAGGAAATAAAGTCTAAGGAGAGAGATGAAAAGTGTTCCTGAAACTTCCAAGAAAACAGAATTGCTACTCTTCTAAATTATACCAAGAAAGGACTATCAATCATTTGTTTCAGTACAGTTTCATCAGCCTTAATGTTATGGGACATTTCTTTCAGAATCTGGCATATTCTTTCAGAATATGACAATCAACTATAGCTTTAAGGTGTGTTGTGAGTTTTCTAATTTTCCTATATCTGCTTAGATATTTTAGGGTGCTACATCTAAGCAGTCAGCCAGATCTCATTTTTAGTTAAAACTTCCATTTGTCACCTTTTAAAGTGAATTATTTAATCACTCAGGAAGATCTGATTTTATTTTTTCTGTATTTGTTTCCATCCTATTTTTCCAAACTTCCTACCCTTCTCAGGAATATTCAAAAGTTATAAATGTGAAAGTACATGTAGAAACTAGAAAGACAGAGAAGGGAGAGAGCCACACAACATGTTTTTTTTCAGTTTATAATATGTGCCAGGCATCGTGCTATATGTTTTATTTTATCTCATTTTAATTCAACCATATATTATCCCTGTATTGCTTTGAAGAAACAAAGGCTCAAAGAGATTAGGTAATTTGTTCAAGGTCACACAACTGTGTATTTACTCAAGTTTGATCTGGAAGTACTATAATAAAATGGAATCAGAAATTATTAAACATCCATTTGTTCCTGACTCACAGCTCTCAGTTCCAGATTTTAAATGAATTGTTTAACAGAAAAACAAAACAGAATAATTTCCTCTTTCTAATTCATTTGCTTTTATTTAGAGAGATTTTTCTTCTTTATTTTGTGATAAGGACCCATGCATAATATATGAATAGATATGTAATTACAATTCTCCAACCCAAACTAAAAAAGGATGCTCACAATATCTGTGAAGCTATAAGAGCCCTGCTGTGTCCCCAGATTGTGAAATGTAGTCTTCATTTTTTTAACTGATCAACAGGTTTCCTGATCACAGACTGGACATCTAAATTATCAGTTCATAAAAGACACTAATACTCATGCAAGAAGCGTACAAATCTAATAGAATCATTATTACCCCACCTCAACCACTAAAGAAATATACATTTAGATTTTCAAGAGCCCTGGCTTCTTTGGGGATTTTTTTCTGGAAGAACTGACTGTGGGAAGCTTTGGAGGAGGCAGGTCTTATGCTTCCTGTGAAAGGAAGGAACCAGGTGAACTGTAAGACAGGAGGCAGGGTAGGTGACTGGAGAGTCTCAGGAAAAGGACTAGAGGCAGTAGTGGGAGATCTCACTGTGATTCTACTCCAGAGAGAATGTCATTGACAGGCTCAATATTAGAACAAATAAGTGGAGTGAGTCCTGCTAATGGAGAGCTTTGAAGGCAACAGTCAGGAGTTTATCTTTGATCCAGAGGGCAATGGATGCCATCCTGGGACTTAATGAATAGGCTCTTTCTCAGGCAATGCAGTGGCCATGTAGGGCTGTTCCATGACACATTTACTCCCGGAATGCTGCAGCCAGCAAAGGGGAGAAGAGACAAACAGGCAACTACTGAATTCAATGAGGAGGAGAAAGCAGTCCATTTTCATGTCATTGATTTCTACAGTTTGTTCACCTGTTTGTGGAGGGTCGTTTCATTTACTTGCCATTCCTTTTTTTCCACTGCTCAGCACTTCTCTCAAGTATTGCTTAGTTATTGACTGAGTGTGATACTTCCTGTGTAAGTTAGGCCATTGGGGGGGGGGGGGGGAAGGAGTGCGTAATGAAGGACAGTAGGTGCTGTTTAGTAAGTTATTCTGCTCGTGCATAAAAAATTCATTGACCAGAAAGGGTTAATGCCCCTCCAAATGGCTTAAGTTAATCCCCAAGTGCAATTGGCTCATTTGAAGGATCCGGCCCATTGAGTGCATGTTAGCAGAGAAGCTGAAACACCTCTTCACTAAGTCCAGTGCAGTGAGGTTAAACCCAAGGGCATATAACAGGTCAGTAGCAGAGTCAGGAGTGAAATCTCAGCCTTCTGAACCCCCTTAAAGGACCCTCTTCACTTGGCTAAGTTTCTTTCTTTTATGAGAAGAAAGTTGAAGAAAGAAAAATTAAGCCATCAAATTAAAAAGTATTTTATATAGATTTTTTTTCTCAGACCCATGGAAAGAAAAATTTGGAAATAGTTGAAACATACTTCAACTACAAGTTAAGTGAAAATTTTATAAATGCTTCAAATGCAACAGAGCAGCTGAAAGGCCAACCAGCTCTGTTTGGAGATTGTGCATGCCCTTATGCCCTGCAGTGTGAAATCAGCCATCTCAAGAAATTTTTAAATTAGCATCATTTCTAAATTATATACAGAACACACATATTGGAGAGAGGTGTGGAAGCATATAGAAAGTTTTTAGAAATTAAAACAATGTCTGTGAAGCAGAACACTGAAAAATTGAAGAATTGTACCTTTTATAAATGTCATACGGGTAGTGTTGTGGAGATGTTAGAAACCCTTTGATCAAGAATCAAAGGGCTGTTTGCATTCTTACTCTATTGCTTTTAGCAGTGATGGTCAAAATGATTTAACCTTTTAGGCCTCAGAATTTTTACCAGGGGGAGTGGGGGAAATAATTCATAGTATGCATTGAGAATTAAGTGAGATAGTTTATAGGAGTTACTTAGAACAGTACCTGGCATACATTAGACACTCAATGTATGTTAACTCTTATTATAGCTTGCCATAGGGCTATACGAGTTGAGCTTGTGTTGAACAGAGAACAAGCATAGGTTTAGGGAGATAATTTATAGTTTCATGTATGTTTTTCATTGACAACAAAGGTAAAGAGTAATGTCATCGTGACATTTATATCCAGAGCTAGGGAAAAGTGAATAGAATTAGAAAAATAAAAAGCCAAGGTAGAATGTCTAACGAAACAGACACACACAAAGATGTTATAACAAGCAAACAATATGACTTATGTTCTAAAACACTAAAGACATCTGTGTTAAAATTATTTGTAAAGCCATATCTTAAATTTTCATATGGCCTAGCAAAACTTTTCTCTTTTATATATCAGATTCTAAACTTTTGTAATTAAGGTATCAGTGATGTGGAATGAACTGGAAAAGTAGACTTTTAAGATACGTGCTGTGTTCCTGGGCAATACAAATTGAAGACTCGTGAATCTGATCCATAAAACTATGTAATCAAAAGGGCAAACATATTTTTTTCCCTTCAAAAAGAGTTCTGTGTCAGGGCGCCCAGTGGGCTCAGTCAGTTGAGTGTCTGACTTTGGCTCAGGTTATGATCTCACAGTTTGTGGGTTCAAGCCCCGTGTCAGGCTCTATGCGGACAGCTCAGAGCCTGGAGTCTGCTTCAGATTCTGTGTCTCCCTCTCTCTTTGGCCCTCCCCGACTCATGCACTCACTCTCTCTCACTCTTTCTCTCTCTCAAAAATAAATAAACATTTTAAATTTTTTTTAAAAAGAGTTATATGTCTAAGTGATCTATATAATTGCCCACACTATCTGTTGTGATGATGTTTCATTTAAGATATATTTCATGTAACAATTGAGAAGAATTCTTTTATTCAGTAAGTTACCCTGGCTTGTCCAGACTTTTGTCCAACAGCCTTACCTTATTCTAGATCAATAATCTATGGATACCTATGAAAACTCTAGAAAATGTTGAATGTGTGTTTCTGTGTGTGTGTATACACACATTTCTTTGGGAACAAGGTGTATAGCATTTATCAGATCCTTGAGGAGTATAAGACATCAGAAAGTTGGCAATCATTAACCATTTGGGTCTTCTTAATTTTTGCCCAAGCATCTTCTGACCCAAAGTGTCATTTTGGTCTTTAAATGACTTTTGCTTCTGACATCATGACCATGCCTAAACTACAACCCCATCACTCTACACACTTGATTGTCTTATTCCTAGTTTCTTGTCTTGTCGGGTAACCTTAGCTAGCCAAGGTCAAGTGCTAATGGGACTTTTACTTTTCTGATCGTTTGCTACATGGCAGCTGTAGCTACGTGGAAAATGGATTTATTTGGAAGTAAGAAAGTCACCTACTCCAGATGAAATACATCTGATGGAGGGGACATCAGGCTTGCAGACTGAGAACAGAAACAAAGCCAGGACTTTCTTCACTTCAAGGAGCTAAAAGGTAGACTCTGAAGGGCAGTAGAAGAGGCCTGAATTGCACTGAATCACATGCTTCATGATGTCGATATTGAACTTTTTATGTCTAACGGCCATATTTTTCATGACACGGAAGGTAGAGTTTAGATGACATAGTGTAGGTACATTTTATAACCCCCCACAACATCTAAAAGAATGCTGTTTAAATAGGGAACATGTAAATACCAGGGGGATTAATTTAGTTATATTCTTCCCTTCCACTTCTATCTTTTCTTTTTTGTCTTTTTCTTCGGCTAATTCTTATTAATAATATTTATATGAATATTTGTGATTTCTGATCAACAGAAATAATGATAACTTTTCCTATTCCTAGCAAGTAACATCGACTTCTCTTCTGATAATGCCTGAGTTATCATTAGTTAGAAATTATTGTGTTGCCAATTTGAAAGGCACTTACCTAGGCTTTACTTTTCAAATAAGTAGTCAGAGAATTTAAAATCTAGGGGTTTATTCCATTGAAATGCTAGTTTTTATTAGTGGAGGATTCTTACTGATTTTTCTTCATGTTTCCATGTAAAAGAAGTCCCTGAGAGTGGTTCTTCATCAGGAGCAATTTTATATTCCCAACCCCTCCCCCTCCAGATTTGGCAATATTTGGATATATTTTGGGGGTTTTGTTTTGTTTTTGTTTTGGGGGTTTTTTTTCCAAAAAACAATTTTTACTTCGTCCAAAGGCTGATACAGATTTTGTATCTTTCTTTTCATTGGCTCTTTTGAAGGTACTGAAGATTGATTGATTGATTGATTGACATTTTTTGAATATATTTTATTGTCAAATTGGCTTACATACAACATGCAACGCTCATTCCCACAAGCGCCCTCCTCAATGTCCATTACCCATTTTCCCCTCTCGCCCATCCCCCCTCAGTGTGTTCTCTGTATTTAGGGTATTTTGTGATTTGCCTCCCTCCCTCTCTGTTTGTAATTATTTTTCCCCCTTCCTTTCCCCATGGTCTTCCATTAAGTTTCTCAAGATCCACATATGAATGAAAATATATGATATCTGTCCTTCTCTGACTGACTTATTTCACTCAGCATAACACCTTCCAGTTCCATCCACGTTGCTGCAAATGGCAGGATTTCATTCTTTCTCATTGCCAAATAGTATTCCATTATATATATAAACCACATCTTCTTTATCCATTCATCAGTTGATTGACATTTAGGCTCTTTCCATAATTTGGCTATTGTTGAAAGCGCTGCTATAACCATTGGGGTATGTGTGCCCCTATGCATCAGCACTCCTGTATTCTTTAGGTAAACTCCTAGTAGTACTTTTGCTGGGACGTAAGGTAGTTCTCTTTTTACTTTTTTGAGGAACCTCCACACTGTTTTTCCAGAGTGGCTGCACCAGTTTGCATTCCCACCAACAGTGCAAGAGGGTTCCCATTTCTCCACATCCTTGCCAGCATCTGTTGTTTCCTGAGTCGTTCATTTTAGCCACTCTGACCGGTGTCAGATGGTATCTCATTGTAGTTTTGTTGGTGTTTCCCTGATGATGAGTGATGTTGAGCATCTTTCCATGTGTCTGTTGGCCATCTAGATGTCTTCTTTGGAAAAATGTCAGTTCATGCCCTCTGCCCATTTCTTTACTGGATTATTTGTTTTTGGGGTGTTGAGTTTGATAAGTTCTTTATAGATTTTGGATATTAGCTCTCTACCCGATATGTCAATTGCAAATATCTTTTCCCATTCTGTTGATTGCCTTTTAGTTTTGTTGATTGTTTCCTTCGCAGTGCAGAAGCGTTTTATCTTGATGAAGTCCCAATAGTTCATTTTTGCTTTTAATTCCCTTGCCTTTGGAGATGTATCGAGTAAGAAATTGTTGCGACTGAGGTCAAAGAGGTTGTTGCCTGCTTTCTCCCCTAGGGTTTTGATGGTTTCCTGTTTCACATTTAGGTCTTTCAATATGTGGATATATTTTGGGTTGTCACATCTTATGGGGGCACTACCGCTATCTAGTAGGTAGACCCTACAATGCATAGAACAGCCCCCTGCCATAAAGAATGGCTCAGTCCAAAATGTCAATAGAGCTGAGGTTGAGAAACTCTGCCCAAGAGTCATGTTCACTCACCACACCTTACATTCCCTTTCCTCAGAGAAGAGGAGTGACTTGATTTGGTTTGCAAGTATGGAACTGGATCTGCTTACTGTCATCTGTCCCTTTGCTTTTCTCTGGAATCTGGCAGCCTACAGAGAAGGTGGATCTTCACCTGCCATCAGTCATGTGATAGGGTTGGTCCAGCAAGCCATGCGGCTACCATTGTGCTTGGCAGGGCTTTTGTTTGTTGTCTGTTTGGTAGTAATGGAAAGAGGAGTGACTTCAATTCAGACGAGTTTTAGCAAGCCTATCAGGACTGATCTGAGCTATGTCCTTCACTATTGCTTTTATCAGTAATAAAGCTGACATTTTGATCTCAAACTGTCTGACTCCTATATCATTCTCTGTAAATTGGTTCTGATCTCAGGTTGGGAACAGTGGTGTTATTTTTTGACCCGCTAAAACCCAAAATCTGTTACTATCTGATGGTTCAGGATCTTAATGGCTTACCTCCAGAATTCCTGGCCTTCTATGTCAGAAGATCTCATTCAGCAAAGACAGCCAAAATATCATGCTAACTAATTGACTTAAGACTCACACATGTTAACGCCAAAATGATAAAAATACGAACACTAAATGTCAGTCTCAAGCCTTCCTTCTGGAGCATAGCATTTTTGCTATTTTATAGGTAATAGAAAGAAAAATTTATTATAAAGATGTGTTTATGAGATTTTCCCCCTGAAAATGGCAGTTAATTCCTCACTCAGAAAATATAAATAAATCCTGATATAACTGTATGAATTTTATAACTGCCTCCATGAATTTTCTTCACTGCTAATAGATACACCAACTATATTGAACTTTGGGTAATACGAAGCAAAGTAAAAGAGAATTGGAGTCTGTAGCTAAAATAAGAGGGAGGAGTTAAAGTTGTTCAATAAAAACTGTGGTCCTGATGTGAAATAGGTCCTGTGAGGTACTGTCATAAACAATAAGACTGATTGCCCAAAGCCACACATAAGATCAAGCTCCCTGGCTCATCATACCTAGATTTGAGAAGAATATATCATTCTCACGACACTGCACAGGGCTGTTATTCTAAGTGAGTTGAAATAGAAGAATTTTGTATAGCACAATGCCAAACACCCTACAACCTTTCCAAAACATGCCTCATCCATCGGATAGGCTTAGCACAAGTGTGATGCCTCCTATGATGCTACGTGTCCAGCCCACATCCAGTGTCAGTCTGCAGGGGTCCCTGTGTTCCCCGTAGTCATGCAGGTACCCAGGCTGATGGAGGGCTCACCTTCCACAACCTCTTCAACAGAGGTAAGAGAAGATGAGCGATCACCTTTTGGCGTTCAAGTCTTCTTCCCAGAGGAGACGTTTGTCACTTTGGGCCTAAGCAAATCGATGCTTGCACCTGCTTCAAAGGTGGGCTGTGTAATGCTACTGTGTGCCTAGAAAGAGAGGAGGAATGGAATGTTGTGAATAAATAGCTCTATGGACTACCACACATTTTAACCAAAATTCCAGAGCAAACCCAGTTATACTGTTTACCAAATATTTAAATGTGTTTTCCATTAGTGGCCATAATAATTTACAAAATGTCCTGTATTTCCAGGATAATTAGGATATCGAAAAGCACATTAGGCAAAATTACATCATCGTATGTTTGGATGGTGCGGTGTTTAATATTTAGTGTTCCAGAGTCTCTGAGGCCTGTACAGCCACAGTGATCCCCCCGCTCTGTTCATGGCAGGCACTGCCACTTACTAACACAGCGTACAATGTCCTTTGGGAAGATCTGCAACACCATAAGCCCATATTCTCACAGGTGCCCAGCTTGAGCTTTTATGACATTTTCCTAAGAAAGTCTTAAAGGCACATACAGAAGCACTCCTTGCCACTTTCTTTACTTACATTTTTATTTGCAGTGACATCGATTTAGAGTGAGTATTATGGGAAACGGTAGCTGCTGCACAAAGGCTGTGGGGAAATGAGAGATGTTATCCGTTAACTTGTTGGGAAAGGTCTCTTGTTCGAGTAAATTTCCAAGTCAATTTTAAGGAGAACACTGAATATGGAAAAGGAACACATAAGTGACCTGGGTTCCATTTTAGTCTGTGTTACATCTCTTAACTTTTCTAAACCTCACTGATTTTCCCATCAAAGAACAGGGAGGACGAGTCATGTATGTTGTCCTTGCTTACATTGTTCTTATAAATCTAAAATGCGATTGTTCCTGTGGTGGTTGGTGGGTAGTATAAAGGTATAGATGAGAGAGGGTTGAGGGGTAAGAGGAGGGAGAGAGAGAGCAGGTGGAAAGAAGTAGAAGGGGCAAAAGAAGGAAGAGAATGAAGAAAAGGAGAAGAAAACAAGGTCATATTTGCCGACTGAAGTTTATAACACAGCATGAAAACAAATACGAACTTTGAACTAGGAGACAGTAAGCATTCATGAACACTGTCCAATCCTAACAGTAAGGAAAGGCACACAATTTCCCAAACATCCTTTGAGAAGGGAAAGTTTATGATGGTTTTAATGTGATGTTCTAAATCATAACTTTTTGCCATTAAGCAAATGTTCCATGATAATGTGGTGACTTTATACCTTTCTTGTTTAATCACCTAAATCTGGGCATTCTTGGATATCTTGAGGTACATGAGGTATATTACTCTACAAAGTCTTTAGAGATGCTGGACACTGAACAGACAAATCCTTGCTTTGTTCTTTAATAGTGATAATAGAAGCATTGGAAGCAATGGGATCAGGGGAATTAGAGGAAATGCTCATTAAAACAAATTTAAAAGGTCTAATGATTAAAATATTGATTAATTAGCCAAACATTGATTAGCAGTCACACTTTATCAACTACAAAGTTTCTAATTACTGCTCCATTATTCCATAGATTGACCTGTTCTCTCCTGTCACTTATGATGAAGAACAATTTTTATTAAGTGGGTTTTGGATTTTTGACCTGTGAAATTTTAATAGGGAGTGCAAAGTGGGTGTCGTGTGTGGTTTGGCATTTTATTCACCAGGGGACTAATAGTTACTGTCTCTACTTAACCAGAAGCACAAGGGCGCAGGAGGGACAAGAACACTTAGGGATTAAAATCTTACCTTCTTCCCAATCAAGGAAAAGAAAAAAGTCTCATGCTCATCCACTGAATGGGGAAAGAGGAATATGTTTGCCCTTCTGGTTCTTATGCACAGACTGGAGCTGTGACCAATAGTACATCAGTTACAGAGTATCCAGAAACACGGAAACGCGATGAGTAATACAGAATAAAGGATTTGTTTCAGAGATTGAATTTTAGGCACTTTGGAAGCACATCAAGCCCTGTGTATCTGGTTCTGGGCATGATATCAGAGGGGCAGACGAGGAATTAATAACGGATGGGAAGTGGCAGAGAGCCAGGACAAATTGGAACTCACACCTGTCCCTCCCTGCCTCCAGCTTCAATGATGCAGGTGATCTGCAGGAGAAGCCGGCGCTCTCTGCACCTTGGAGCTCCGCACCCACAGGTCCAGGATTCAGCGATGCTAAAAGACCAGGTTCTGGAGGAGCTGGAGGAGCTAGCGGCCCAGCTACTGCTCCGTGCCAGGAAGATGAGTCGCCAGATCAGGACGATATGTGTGAGCTGCGACAGTGTCTGCGTACGTGTTCAGAGGGTAGCGATGATCATGCCCTTACTTCTGGCTTCCAACTCTTGCACACAGATTTCTCTTGTGGATAAGGCTAAGCCACCATCGTTGGGAAAGGCAGTTCCAAGGAACAAGGTTTCAGTTGAACTAAGTTGACACGGCCCAAAGCCGCTCCATAGAGCAAAAAATTCTAATCTGCAGCACCACAGGTCTCGATGTCTGAGCTGCTGAGGATGCATCATACAAGAACAGACATCAGGGCCCAGGTACCACTTTGAAGGAGGTTGTCCCTTTCAGCGCGAATCCTTCCCCACCCCCCACCCCCCCCAAATACCAAGAAAGGAAAGAGAAACCACAACGGAAAAAGATTCATACCAGGCCAATGAAAATACCCCATTTTTAATATTTCAAGTAAGCAATTTCTGGACATCTTGCAAAAGGAGATCTTGTTGATCTCAGTAACTGTCTATTTAAACCTGCTGATGCAGTGCTTCTGCCCTGGGACACCAAAAGAAAAGGCCAATACGCCACACAGGGTTACAATCTCGATATAACTGTCTGGAAGGGCTGCTCCAGGTTTCCTCCTGATGAGATCAGCTCGAAGGCCAAGAAAGCAGATTTACAGCATGAACATAAATGAGCAGGGGGCACACCTTTTTGATCATACATATGCTTGACAGGCAAAATGTGCTTACGACCTTATTGCCAAATAAGTAACAGCACGTAAGCTCCTTGCAGTCAGTGGAAAATGACATCCTGAAGACAATTCAGAGCAGAGCATTAGGCTGACAAGATCAACGACCACAGTCTGGGAAGAGCCAGGATGAAGGAGCTCGTGCTCAGTGCCCCGTAGGAGAGGGACTCCTATGGGCTTAGCTTCTGGGTCCCACCGAGGGGCCATGTTTTAGAAACAACCAGCTTATTCTGAAGCAATTGAAAGGAGAGCTGGCATTATGCCCAGATAAAAAGTGCTTTAGCTGCTTCTGTGTGTGAGGAGACAAGAAATAAAGGGAACACACTGCAAGACTTATAAGCCAAGTGAACAAGCCCGAGGTCTGAAGAGTTCCTGACGTTCCTCTCATGTATGTATTGGAATGTACCATAGCGCATAGAACGGGAGGTCCCTTTGCTACCAGTGGCTTTATTGCTGTCCCGTAATTTAGATGATAGATTTTGTTCAGTAGTCATCCCAAGCTGAATTTGCAAAGTGAAAGGAAGTATTTAAGAAATTAACCGGATACCTCAAAGTTATCTGGGCACTTCAAACAAGGTGCTTTCTGATCCCTGAATTAAGAGTTTCTGTTCCTGACCATTTAGATGTGCTTATGTCGCCGTGATTACACGGAACAAGACACGTAGGTAAGAGTCTACCCTGACACTGGGTTACGTGCCACAGCTCTAAATATTAGTTCAAATTTAAACATTAATCGACGAGCAGTCACAACACTACCTTAGAGTAAAGGCTCATAATAGTTTGCCATTTTTCTGGTGAAAATAGGGAAACGATGTCAGAGAAGTAACACAGAATACAAAACTGGAGGCTACATGTGGTGTAATAGCCTAAAATAGGAGACGACAAAGTATACCGACAACAATAAGAGAAGGAAAATAAAATGTTTTATTATTAACTTATGTCTTCTCATTATAATATTGGGTTTTATTATTATGAATTTGGAAGAGACTCTTGCATATTAAGACAATTAAAAGTTGCTCTGTCACTCTTGTCACATCACCATCTCTGGTTTCTCCTATACTTTGGTGACCACTTCAAATGTATTGATTTTTCTTTTCGGGTCTTTCTGTCACTTTCATGTTTAAAAACTAGTCTTTATTTTGAATTTTGTAATGTTTGTTTGGTTTTGAAGAAGAGAGAGACAGAGCATGAGTGGGGGAAGAGCAGAGAGAGAGGAAGGCACAGAATCTGAGGCAGGCTCCAGGCTCTGAGCTGTCAGCATGGAGCCCCACGGGGAGCTCGAACTCACCAACCATGAGATCATGACCTGAGCTGAAGTCGGATGCTTAATAGACTGAGCCACCCAGGTGCCCCTAAAAACCAGTCTTATTTGGGGCACCCGCATGACTCATTCAGTTCAGCATCCGACTCTCGGTTTCAGCTCAGGTCATGATCTCACGGTTTGTGAGTTCGAGCCCCATATCAGGCTCTGTGAGACTGTCTGGGATTCTCCCTCTCTCTGCCCCTCTTCTGCTTCCTCTCTCACAATCTCTCTAAATAAATAAATAATCAAAAAAATTTTAAATGAAACTAGTCTTATTCAAGTAAGAGTCTACCTACCTACAGAAGAAAGAGAGGAAGGGGAGAGAGAGAGAGAGAGACAGAGAGAGAGAGAAGAAAAGAAGCAGAGAGAGAAAGAGAATGAATTACCATCTTCAGGGTAGTATATCCGGAGGTTTCCCAAAAAAAAACATTCAAGAAATTCTCAAATGCTTTCTGACTTTTAAAATCATGTCAGTTTTTCCTCATTTTAGAACGTTTAAAGATGTATTCAATAGTTACGAAGTCAACAGTGAAATACACTAACTTCAATATAGGATGTTTTGATTTTCATAATTTCTTATATTATTTATTTTATTTTTATTTCATTTCTGAATTCTTGATTTTTTTTACATATAGGGTCTCATAATTATATTAAGTAGTGTAGTTTAATGTTTACTCCAATTCCATTTTAGATGCTACAAATCTACTCTAGAATCAGTTATACTAAAATATTCTTCATCTTTCTGTTTTAATTTTAACATTTAATTACCTCAAAGTTTTGAATGACTGTCATAAATTGAATATCAAAATGTATTGTTTTTCTAAATAGTCAATTTTGCTACCATGGATATTTGAATTGCCATTCCTTCTATATTGCTTTCTATTAATTATTTCATTGTTCACCTAATATACAGATAGATGAGATAGATATATTATAGAGGGATAGTTTTAGATGATAGAGATACATAAAAGATGATAGATAGATAGATAGATAGACAGATAGATAGAAACAGATAACTTTTATGACTCATATATTTTCATCCTTTTTTTTAATTATTTTTTAACATTTATTTATTTTTGAGACAGAGAGAGACAGAGCATGAACAGGGGAGGGGCAGAGAGAGAGGGAGACACAGAATCGGAAGCAGGCTCCAGGCTCTGAGCCATCAGCCCAGAGCCCGACGCGGGGCTCGAACTCACCGACCGCGAGATCGTGACCTGAGCTGAAGTCGGCCGCTTAACCGACTGAGCCACCCAGGCGCCCCTTCATCCTTTCTTAAATGAAAGAAATGCCAGCTATAAGTTTGTTTTGGTTAAAGTGTTGCCTTTACCCCATAAATTCTCTTATGTAATGTGGTAGATACACAAATGCACTGTGCAGATCTCCCTTCAAGGAAGTTCTTTCTACTTCCTTTTTTCTATGGAGAGTATTATCAGTGTATGGTCTCCAGCTGTTAACCCTTTTAATGGTCTGTCTCAGCTTCGCAGGGCCCTTTCGCAAGGTTACACCTTTCCTGGGGCAGCCAGTTTAGGTGACAGAATGAGGTGGAAATGGAAAGATCTGGCCATTTGGACCAACACAGGAAGCTACAAAGGGCAATCTGTGCTTCGTATCTCCCTGCCAATGCAGGCCATGGCTTTGACAGGCCTACATCACTGCAACTTTTTCCTTGACCCAGTTCCAGTTTATTCTTCCTTGTTTAACGTTGATCCCTAAACAACATTTTGCTTCCCAAACCCTGTCTCCCTTTGGCTTCTGGAGAACCTAACCAGTGACAGTTCTTATTGGGAGGAAGCTCACAATAAAACGGGGTTTGGGAATTTGATCACTCATTACCAGGTTGCCATGAGGACTCATCACTGTTGTAGATGGAACACAGACAGCCACTGGCAGTGGCTTGCAATTGTTAAAACTTCTGCAGGGGGAAGAGAATGAGTAAGAGCACAGGATGTCTCAGTTGTTTAAGATGTAGGAAGAAAATAGTAGGTATACAGATAATGGGATGGATGGCTGCTGTTAAGCCCTATTGATGCTCTGTGAGAGATGATAAACAGATGTTAGAGAGTGATGAGGTGTCAAATGCAAAAGGCCTTGTTGGTTGCATACAAGGAAGCGCCCATCACCTCTAACTAGAGGGAAAAGAAGGCTGAGAACCAAGCTCAGGATGCACTATTCTGAGCAGCTGAACCTCAAATACAGTTCAGCCTCCAAACCAAGGCAGGTCTGTTATGTCAATATCAGGGAAAAATCCTGAGACCTTGACACTAGAGATGAAAATATCTCTGTGTCCCCCCCCCCCACATTTTTGACTTCTAGACTCTTTTGAACCCTTTTAGTCTGTAGGAATATTTTATCTGTCCTTTTCAAGGAACAACAGTCACCCTACACTGGAAGGCAATGGAGAGGCTTATCCCCTACTAGGCATCGAGGTCCCTCTCAGGAACTGCCACCATTTCCCCTCTTGGCTATTGCATCTTATGTAAAGTTGAGTCAACTAGAGACATATTGAGTCTGATAAGAGAGGGTTGACACTATATTCCGAAAGAGCCATAAGACCTAGCCTGCCTGTGTGGCAGAACTGGGGAAGTATTCAAGGGACTGAATTATTTATGGGGGAAATTGCTCACTGGAGAAAAAGAAATATGCCAGTATTTAGAGGCTTGCTGGACACTCTATGAACAGAGAAATTGATTCAAGTAGTACAAGGAATTGTCTGTTATAGACACAGAGATTCATCTCCTGGAATGAGAAAGAATTGCTACAAGCAGCCTCCTAGCTGTCAGGTCCTTCAGGGTCTGCCTCAGAAACCATGCCTAAGATCATTCTCTTCCAAGAGTACCTGTGGTCGAGCAAGACCAAGGCATAAAGGCTGATCACTTCAGCCCAACACAATACACTGATGGTCCACTCTTGCCCCGAAGATCCATGCTCAGTTGGTATATTTGTTTCCTGGGGTTGTTTAAAACAATAGAAATGGATTGTCTCACAGTTCTGGAGGCTGCAAGTCCAAAATTTAGGTGCAGTCGAGTTGGGTCTTTCTGAAAACTCTGAGAAAAATCTCACCCAGGCCTCTCTCCTAGCTTCCGATCACCTCAGGCACTCCTTGGCTTATAAATGCATCACTTCAGTTTTACAAATCCACATGGAATCCCCCCATGTCTCTGTATATCTACATGACTGTGTCTTATAAGGACAACATTCATATTGGATTAAGAACCCATCATATTCTAGTATGACCTTATTTTAACTTAACTTTAACTTACATCTGCAAAGTCCCTATTTTCCAATAGGGTCACATTTAAAGTTACTGGGGGTCAGGAACTTCAACATCTTTTTAGAGGGAGGAGGTAGACACAATTCAACCTGTAACAGTTGGCCAAGGTTTTGTTTCACCTACCTGGCAGTTTGACCTCTCTCTCTGCCCAATCCCATTTCTTTCTCTTTCCTATCTTTACAAGTTTTGATTCTAAAAACATCTTGCATCTAAAACATGCTAGCTTCTGCTTTGGAAAAAACCCAACTTATGACTTAATATTCAGATGACCATTTTTGTTTTACATATTCTATTGTTGTTGTTACAAGTCTTTTCTGGGGTCTCCATTTAGCTTCACTTATTCTTTTGCCATTGCCACGTCCTCTTAATTGTTATAGCTGTTAAGTTCCAATATCTACTTTGGTGAGTCATTCTGTGTTGTCCATCCCATTCTTCATCAAAGTATCTTAACCTTTGCAATTTTCAACCTTTACTCCACCAGTCACATTTTAAAATCAGCTCATCAAACTCCATGAAAACAATTTGATTAGAATTCCGCTGACTTTACAGATGTATTAATATGAGGATATTTGACATCATTCCCATGTGTGACGATGGAATTATCCCCAGTTAAGTGTTCTTTTATGTCATAATAAGATTTTGTGAAACATGAATTTTGTATATACTTTATCTTATTTATATACATTACATATTGGATATCATTATATTTGATAATGATAAATAATTCACATCCTTAAAAATTATTTATCTAAAATCTCCAGTTATTACTTGAATTTGTCAAATTTATCTTTGTAATTCTGTCACGTTTTCTTTTTTTTTAATTATTTATTTTTGAGAGATAGACACACACACAGAATCTGAAGCAGGCTGCAGGCTCTGAGCTGTCAGCACAGAGCCCGACGTGGGGCTTGAACTCATGAACCTCGAGATCATGACCTGAGCCAAAGTCGGATGCTTAACCGACTGAGCCACCCAGGTGCCCCTGTCACATTTTCTTTTACCTATTTCTAGGCTACATTCTTAGGTGCACACAAATTCATAATTTTTTAATATCTGCTTGGTGAATTGATTTTTGTAAACTTACTGTTATTCTTTAACTCTATTAATGCATTTGCTTTGTTTCCTATTTTGTTAACATTAATATCTCTTCATTAACTTTCTTTTATTATTTGTTTTGCTGGTATATCATTTTATTTTCATTCACATCATTGGATTGGATTTTTATTTTTATTTTTTTTAAGATTATTTATTTATTTTGAGAGAGGCAGAGACAGCATGAGTGACGGAGGGTCAGAGAGAGAGAGAGAGTGAATCCCAAGCAGGCTCAGCACTGCCAGCACAGAGTCCAACGCAGGGCTCAACCTCAAGAACCATGAAATCATGACCTGAGCTAAAAGCAAGAATCAGACGCTCAACCAGCTGAGACACCCAGGCACCCCTGGTTTGAATTTTCAAACTCTGATCTGAAAGCTTCAGACTTTTAATCAGTGGGTGTAAGCTATTGTGTGTATTATGGTTGTTAATTACATGTATTAATGTTAGGTACATGTCTTATGGTTGTTATTTGAAATAATTCCTATGCTTTTATTTTTATATTTTTATATTTTTTATATATTTTTATATTTTATATTTTTATATTTTATATTTTTATATTTGCCAAGATTATTTCATGATTTTCTCCTCTCCTGCCTTTGTTGGATAAAAAGCCTGCTTGATTTCTCCTTTCCTTCCTCTCTGCATCCTTGGAAGCTATAGGTTCCATGTCTATTATTTTAGTTGTTACTTCTACATTTTTACCACATATGTAGAAAAGTTTTTCTTTGAACCATGTGAGGAGGGGACTTAGAATGCTTTATTGACAATAATAGCTCTGAATAATTTTTACAAATTCCCTCTATTTAAAAATAAAGTATAATCTGGGGCACCTGAGTGGCGCAGTCGGTTAAGCGTCCGACTTCAGCCAGGTCACGATCTCGCGGTCTGTGAGTTCGAGCCCCGCGTCAGGCTTTGGGCTGATGGCTCGGAGCCTGGAGCCTGTTTCTGATTCTGTGTCTCCCTCTCTCTCTGCCCCTCCCCCGTTCATGCTCTGTCTCTCTCTGTCCCAAAAATAAATAAAAACGTTGAAGAAAAAAATAAATAAATAAATAAATAAAGTATAATTTTAGAGAAGACTTTCTATGAAATCATTTTCATTAACCAATAAATAAGATTCTATGTACACATGAAATCAGCTTATATTACAAGAATTTAATGAAACTAAATAACCTGTGAAAATGACCTAGGTAATAATAAATCAGAACCAGTAGTCAATATCCTCAATTTAAGTTTTTTGGCCAATATAGGTCATTCAGATGAAGAAATCTAAATAGTATTCAATCAATCTCTGATCCATAATTAATAAAAGGATTATGTTATTTTTCTTTCCTTTTTAAATGTTTGTTTTTGAAATCTCCCGATCTCAAGTTTAAATGTGCTTATGAAAAGATACAGGTGGGTAGCTATACCTCCATTTGCTCAGACAGTTATTGAGGGGTGGTCTTACATCCAGACCATAATGCAAAACTCTTTACATGCCCTGCAACAGAAGACTTGTCCTCAGTGATCTGTTTTATGATCATTTCATTTTATTGCATCTCTCAGTTTGTTCCCGTATTTACCTACCCCTATCCCATTAAAAAAAAAAAAAAACGCAGGGCATGGAACACTTCTGGGTTCACCTATACCCCCAAAATAAATTCAATCAGTAAATACTTTTAAGACCCAGTGCTTTGAAGGCTGTTGAAATTTTCTTTAAAGCTCAAAATTAGCATCAACAAAAAACAAAGTCAATATAGTTAAACACGATTAAAATGTAAAACTTAGGCTTTTGTTGTTAATTTAACCTTAGAATTTAAAAGTGTTCTATACTTAAGATCCAACTTAATATACTGCATAAACCATTTTAAAACTTGGAAAGCAGTCTATATTTGTCTGAAATTGTGTTTAAAATCAATTGCAACCATTAGTTTATTCCAAATAGAACAAATTATTTTAAAACCAGCTGTATTTTTCTATTACTTAGAAATACATTTTGTTGTTAGGAAATATATATAAACTAAGACTTTAGATTAAATGTAACAAAAATCAAATCCAAATCTTGATTCAAGAGACAAGAAGAATTCATTTTAAGGATACTCTGATCTTCACAAATCAAGGACAAAGTAACAATTGCATTCAAGGACACAAGTACCATTAGGATTCTCCCTTCATATCTGGCTTCCATTCTTTGAATATCCGATTTAATCTTCTCTTTCTCTTTGCAGACCAACTGCTGCTGTTCTTCTGGTCTTCTGAGCAGGAAAGATGGCTGTTGATTTCTCCTGAATTGTATAAAGCACAGCATCAAATTCCCAGAGAGAAATTGATTTTGCAGACACTTTTTTTTTTTTCTAAAATGATGTTAGAGTCTGATGGGTGCAGCGTGGGTGAAGTACCCAAACTACTGGACAGTTGTTTGTAACCAGCCGACCAGTAACTAGAGAAGGGACTGCAATTTGTTTTACTTGGGCTAAGAGAGTCCTTTCCTGAACCTATCAACTACAATCAGCAGTTGTAGACCATCATCCTCTATGGCAGTCAACATTATAGCCATTATATTCTCTGACGCCAGTGAAGTTTTCAGCATTGAAATAATATTGTTTGGGCATATTTTTGTTTTTTCTTGGCAATTCCTGGGAATTGCACCAAAGAAGCATTCTGAAAGTTAAAGAAAGGGGCTTCACTTGACTCCTTTAAGAGTCCCTCGTGTCAGTGATAGAGTCTGCGGAGGGTG
The DNA here is from genome assembly GCF_018350175.1 of Felis catus. Classification (NCBI taxonomy): domain Eukaryota; kingdom Metazoa; phylum Chordata; class Mammalia; order Carnivora; family Felidae; genus Felis; species Felis catus. Next base: position 153,284,548 of record NC_058375.1, read on the forward strand.
GTAAAGAGGGTAATAAGTACGGGTGGTAAGACCCGTACTTGCCAAGCCCTTGTCATGATAAATTTCAAAAATTGAAAACTTGTCAGACTTGGCACTGAAACTAATGATAATAATACATGTCTGGAAAATGGGTTAACATAGTTAACACAGAGGAAAGACATTATTTCAATTCCTTTGTCCCCTCTAGATAGAGTAAAACTGTGTAGAAATAACCCATCATCTATGACCACCACTCTATCAGGGCCTATTGGGTGGAGAAGGGCCTTATAGGCTTGCTTGTACCCTGCACTGGCCCCAGCCTGTGAGTCCCATTATGTTTGTGCAGTTCAGGACAGAAACAGAGATTCGGATCAAGGGTTCTCTGACATTGCAGATTTGTATTCTGAGTGATCACAAAATAGTGCTGCCAATAGCCTTTGCTTTTATAGCTCTGTGGGGAGACAAAGAAAATAAGATTAAGGAGAAACTGAGAAGTTGTGATAGAGTGCATTTGAGGCGTTCCAAAAGGGCCCTTGGTCTATAAGAGGAGAAATATACGTATGTGTTCAGAACAAAACCATTCTTGCCAACATCAATGAAAGGCGTTTTGAAGGTACTGTACCTTGGCATTCAGCTGGATACAATTGAATTTTTTCAGGTGCTGATTTGTAAACTAACAACTTTAAAAAAGCTCTTTGTTGCTTTACAAACATGAAGTGGTGTGATTCCTCTGGGAATTCTGAACAAGCAAATATTTTTGTTAGACATGGCAGTGTTTTACAGGAATATGTTACTTTCATTGGTTTCAATGTAAATCCTGAGAAGAATTTTTTACTTCCCGTGTAAAGGGCTTGGCAAAGCATCCCATCTAGGAATCAAGCTTATTAATATGTGAATTACATACACAGCTCCCAAGGCGTGGATGGGAGAATAAACTTCATACTCCGTATATGCAGCAGCTATATTAACATGATAGATTTTCAGTCTCTACAGGATCCATTACTGTGTTTTGGGCCAATAGTCCATGAATTTGAAGGATTTATACAATGGACCATAACAGCTCCTTAGGTACGATTATGTCCCATCAGATGAAAAAATGTCTTTTTAAAACCTTCCTATTAACCTGTTTGCTCCATAGACCATAATCCTTTGAAGGTTAAATTATATACATAGCAAAATGGGCCAGATCACCTCATTTTGTGTTTTAAAATGTATTTATAGTGAAAAAGCTCTCCAAGATGGGAGAGTGGGAATTGTACCCAAGAGTACCATCAAATCAAGGTGATTTTTAAATGTGAGCAACAGGTACTACTTGCAATTTCTGCTAAGGAAAGAAATCTTGATGATCCAGAGATAATACTGACTCCTTTATGTACCATTTACATTCAAAATCATCTAAAAACGGATCAAACAATTGAATACAACCTTAGCAGTCAAATACCATGAGATAACGGCTCTTAAATCTCAGGCAGGCACAAAGAATCACAATAAAGATGTATGCTACAAATTAAATGGAAAAACATTGTTAAAATATTATGCTGCCTATGTGTTATTTATTTTTGGTATGTATAGGAGAAGAGCGAGGTCACCTGAATTTTGTTTGTTGTTCTTTTCTTTTTCTTTTGAGAGAGAGAAAGGGAGCCCAAGTGAGAAAGGGACAGGGAAAGAGCAGGGGAGAGAAAGAGAGAGAAGCGGGGCTCACCCAAAAGCAGGGCTTGGGCTCACCAGATGTGGGACTCAAATTCACAAACCATGAGATCATGACCTGAGCCCAAGTCAGATGCTTAACGACTGAGCCACCCAGGCATCCGTGGGTCGCATGAATTTTGAATTATTGATATGATTTTATTTTTTTCACAAATACTGTCATACCTAGTATTTTGTTAAATAAGGCTGATTATTTAATGCATTTTAATTAATGTATCAATAAAGTCTAAATTACTAATTTAATATTCCTCTCAGATAATAAGAGGCTACTGCTACCACTGCTCTAAGCCACAAAAGCAGCTATAAATATGGAGTTGCTGGAGAGAAGTACTTGATGATCAAAGCATTGCTAAACAGTTGCAATGAACCACAAACCAGCCTCCAACTACCTAGAACCCGTCCTGACAGGCATGGTTGCTCTCATTTCAAAGATAAGCACTGATGGCACAGAAATGTTTAAGATTTGGAGTGTGTAGGCTAAACAATTCAGTTAAAATATTTGAAATCAGAATAGTGAATGGCTCAATTCTGAGAAAAGATGATTGTTTTTTCAGTCAGGTACTTTGGTGAATGCCTTTCTACTCGTATCCTGACATGTTGTTCTCCTTCTTCCTTTGAATTCCTATTAGCGATGTTCATTATTTTTTCATAAGCTTTGAGATCTTTGGAGAAATGACAATATAAATCTAAAGAGAAACAGAAAATAAACGCAATATAAATATAAAGAGGACCAGAAAATAAATGTCTGTGAACTGTCCTACTGCCCTCTTCTTTTTAGCAAATGAAGAGGTGGAAAGAATGGACAAGGTAATAAAAAATGACCGGAAAAATTACATCATCCCTAGGTAAAAAGTCTCCATTTTCTCACTCAAATGTGTTCGTCTTCTGTACCCCACTGAGTCCTTATCAGTACATGGAGGGTGATAATACACATCCTTACCCTCTCATGATGCAGTTCTCCTTTGGATAGAGATCTGTAAATGGATTTAATTTTAACATGGATTCCCTTCTAATCTGTATGCTCTGCCAGCTCATTTGTGAGCCTATGCATTATTAAATATGTTGTGATAATTAGGAAGGCTACACTTAAAAGGGATCCTTACTTAGCCTAAATATAAACAACCAGTGCAGTTGTGTTGTCTTTCTAGACAACATTTCTCCACAATGGTAGAGCAATTAAAACTGGAAAAATCCAAATAGTTTTTTTTTTCTTTCTCTTTTCTATATCTGGCATGATAGAGGCCCATTCTTATTCAACTCAGCTCTTTCTTTTAAAAATATGTGTGAGTGAGAGGGGGTAGATTTCTACTCTAAAGACCTCCAAGACTATTGGCTTCCTCTTTGCCTTCATTTTTGGGTTGAGGCCGCCATATCACAACAGAAAGATGTTCTCACTCTGCTTCCCTAGGCATTTATGATCTGCTCTTACAAAGCACACTTGAGGAATGGCTGGGCAAACCACAGGGCTGAAATACCTTTTGGGTCTACTCTTTGATTCCCAAGCTTTAATTGGAGTTATGTAGAGACCAAGAAAAAGAGCATTAAACATCCACATAGAGCCACAGAAATCCCCCCTTTTCTCTCTTATTTTGGAGGCCTGTGGGAGTGCCTTCCAAAAGGAAAGGTTACAATTACACTGGCTATTATTTAAATCTGCTTCTTGACATTGAGGTAATGTTCTCATTTCCTCTCCAAATGGACCATTCGTCCAGTTAGGCAATAGAGCTTTGTTTTTGTTTTTACTATTTGTTCTTCTTTGTTTTGTTTTCATTTTTGTATTATCCAGTTGTGAATATTTAGCAATGAAAATGACAAGCACAAATTCATGAATATAAATGTTCTCTTTGACATTAGGCCTGACATAGCCTGCAAGTACAAACCTTCTGTGGAAAGGATTTTATCTTATTCCCTTGTAAACCACTAATCACACCAATTCTTAATGGATTAATCTTCTGAAAGATATAATGAATATGGGAGTATTGTGTATTTCTTGTTGTAGAATTTTGCCATCTTCTAAGATTCAAGTTTGTAAAAGGGGAGTGATGTTGAGAGTTTCATACCAAAAAAAAAAAAAATCTCTCAATTTTTGTATGCTAGGTATTCATGATTGTGACCTAATTTGAGCTCTGTGCACCAGACCAGCATATGGGTTGGGCATAGATCTGCAGACGATAACATAGTAGAGAGAGCTAACCTTCCTTCCCCGTCTCCTCCCAGGCAAAAACGTGCACCAGTCACACTGCTGAGCATTAGGTTAACCTAATGTTGCCCTTGATGGGAGAAAAATATCAGGTTCATTAATATTGTAAATAATATGATCAATTGGGAACACATTGTGTCAACTACACATTAGAAACATTTGCTTTTAAAACCTTTCGCAGCAATTACCCAATTGGTATTTATAAATTACAATCACACACACAGATCAAGGAAACTCACTAGAGCAATTACCTATGCATGAATGATTTCACCTTTCAGGACACTAGTAAAAGTAAGACATCAAATAAAATAGTTTATCTTTCTCTGTGGTCTAGAAATTGAGAGCTAGTCATGCTTAAAAATTAGCATTTAGTGGTCCAGGTTAAGGTCATGTGCCAATCCCAGTGATTCACAAGTAAAGAAAAGAAATAAAGGAAAGGATAGAAGAAAAATGGAAAATAGAACAGAAAGAAGGCAGCCAGCATTGAATTAGCTTAGAAAACTTTAAAGCGGATATGCAAACATCTATCTGTACTTTTCATAAATAGATTCAAGAAATAATTGGTAGCTAGCATCAGATCGCTAGCTGGAAATAGTTTCTGAAACAAAGCCTGAAGACATTTGTGTGCACACCAAAAAAGTTATATAACATGCAATTCCACTATTCCATATAGATGGGATACACCGACCATCTTTAGAGTTTTAGACACAGCCTGGTTCCCACGAAAATAGATTTCCTCCTTTTACTTCACAGTTAGAGAATGGTAGGTTTAAGGAGGAAGGAGGGGAAGGTAATGGAGCAGTATTGAATCTTTTGGGAAAGTACTGGTACAAATACCCTATGATGGCTGGCCCAATTGCACAAATCAGTTTCCCTCTGAAGCTTCCGTTGGTATGGTTACAAATGACTGTAAAGCATAAATGATTTAAAAATACACGATAATGTTGAAGTTACAAGCTACCCAATAATTATCCCAGGGCGCGATGCAGCTGTTTGATATTATTATCAAATGCTTTAAAAGAGAGATGTCACCACTTAATCTAATTCCCTACAAAGTCATACCTTAACTACATTTTCTGTATGTTGTCTCCTGCTTCGCTCCTAGGATATTTCTGTAAGGAAAAGCACAGTGGATCAAAATTGATTATGCAATAAGTTAGACCACTCTATTGTCTCATTTAGGTCCAAAAAGGATGAACAGATTGATTGTGAGACAATTCTTCTGCTCAGTCAATTCTTACTCTAGCCATGTTGGGTTTCTTCAAACCTGAGAAGATCAACTGGCCTTCGTTCTTGCTCATTCCTCTGTCTCATATGCTTCCCCCATATTCTCATGGTCCATTAAAGCTCTCACCCAAACTTCACTTGCTGATTGCTCCCCCCTTCTCCACTCCTTTATCACTCCATCCTCTTACCATGCTCTGTTTTTCTGCATAGTACTTATCATTCTCTGAATGTGTCCTATCCATTTAACTACATACTACAAAAAAGTTACATAAGAGCTGGAGTTTTGTCTCTTCTGTTCACTATTTTCCTCATCAGTATCTGGCTTGTAGAAGACATGCAATGTGCAAATGGTGAATAAATGCACTTACTGATTACTCATACACAGAAACTAGCAATTAGTTATTGACCCAATGGTTGGTTATACTCCTGGTTGTAGCTCTAAAACTTTAAGACTGTTGTAGTTCTACCAACGTTCTTATTTCAATGAGCTATATATACACACCTCTCAACCGTAGGCAGCAAGGTGTTTAGCGTCGGATATGTAAGAATACATTTATCTAAAAAAAAACAATGAGAGAAACAAAGCATTGCATTGTGTAACATACTTGGCTGGCTTTGACCCAAGATAATCAAAACCCCAACACAACCCTTCCTAATGAGAGATGTACCTGCTTCCCATTCTTGTAAAAACTCTTAGCGTGGGTATTCATTTGTGCAATACCTGGACAATAAGGAATCGTATTTTCAAATCGTATCAGTTTGTGTCATAACCTTAATGTTACTTAAAGCTACACCTTCAGGAAAATCTATTTGAAAATAAAAATAATTACTTAAGTATAGTGTTTATATTGTGGAATTTTGGAAAAGTAATCAGGGTAGACAGCTACTACTTTGTGTTACAAATCTCAATGTGAAATTTCAGAAATTCTCCCTGCATTAAAAATGAATTAACTGTGTGATTATTAATTGTGCATATTCCAATCCCTTTGTGCTGTACTGCATGTTTCTTGAATCTCATTTGAATCCTTTGGCTAAGTAATGTGTCAAGGGGGGTACGAGCCTGAATGCCTGAGTTATTTAAAAGGCAGGACAGCACTTCCAGATTAGAATACCAATGAGTGGGGTTAAAAAGGCTCTGCTGTAGTTGGAGGGCAGCTCTCAGTCTGAGAAGTACCTGAAAAGGACCTCTATGGACTAATTTTCAGAATCACATTGTAATGTGGGCTCATGTCAATCATCAGAACAGACAGCTTCATCCCATGATATAAACTAGTTATACATTCAAGAGCTGTCAGAAGATCTTCATTAAAAAGGGACTTAGCATTAAAGGAAGAAGGTTGTTTTATTACAATACTTCAAACACAGTTTTTTGTTTTATATGTTCTCAGAATTCTTTTTTGTTCTTTGCTACAATATCAAAAAAGTACCACAGAAGAAGGAAAACATTAAATATTCCATTTTTTAATAGGAATCAAGGAAGCTTTCTGGTTTAAGGCATTAAAATCATATACATTTTTCCTAAATTTATTCATGGCTTTGAATAACAAAAAGAAATCTCTAGATGTAATAGGAGGATGTTTTTAATCTTTTGTGGGAAGGGATTTGCAGAGCTGACTACTCAAGGTAAAATATCTACTGGCAAAGTATATCAGTGAGAGCTTTATACATATAAATTTGTATAAAAGCTTTGGGCTCTCCACAGTTTCCAGATACCAGTTAGATATTACAATTGGTGTCATTAAAATTTAATATAATTGTGTTAGGAGGAAAACAGGAACAATATCCATGTAAGTAAATCATTGACATTGTAATCTAGTATTTAAAGAAAACTTAACAGGGGTTTAATAAAACAGATAATGTCTCTTTTTACCTATATTCCAAATGTCATATCAACACCTTAATTTAAATATATTTGTACAAGTCAGGTAACCTCTTCAAAATATCCATCACATACACCTATTTACCTAAATCATCTCGCTTCTGTCACGAAAAATGTCAACGTGAATGGCTTGGTAAATGGAATTAAAACAATTACGTAGTCTCCTGCAAATAAGGTATTTGCCTCCTAGGCTGCCATAAGCTATGTTTTCTGTCATTCGCTTTCAGTGAAGAAAATGCAGCGTTGTGAACCATTGTCTTTCCTCCAATTCCAGTGCATGGAACTTCAAGTTGCCTTCATTATTTAAGAGTGTTCCTGATAGATGTATGGATACTGATTTATAGAAAATTCATTATAAACCACCATTTTCAACTTTTCCATATGACACAATATGCTATTTGTTCATTTTTAGTGTTTCCCCTCTGGAGTCCACGTGGAAGTAAAATCACCAAAACTACTCATGAAAGCCAGGGAACTGTCCTGGTAGGACTTTCTCCCACTATCGGGACAAATAGAGCTTACTTAAAAGTCTTCTGATGCTCAAAGACCAAGGGCTATGATTTAAAAAAAAAAAAAGTCTGAAACCTCTGTCTTCACTGTTTCTCCCATGCAATGTCTTGTTATGCACAATTATCCATTTCTTATCATCTTCATATAAATAGGCTCCAAAATTCACAGCATAGAAACGACTGAGCATCCTTTCAATGCTTTTAGTACTCATAGCATTCAAAGCAGGTGGTAAATTTTAGCAGCCAAAATTTGAAAAAAGCCATAAATCAAATTTTTGTCTGATCCCCACAGTACTGTGGAAACATGCAAAATGGAAGAAGCAAAGAGAAGAATGTTACATATGTTGCCGGTACTTTCTCTCCTCTCCAGATTTCTCTATTTCATAGTTTTATACCACTGACATGTTGCTGCTTCATCTATACTCATAATCTGGCTAATGATAAAAACTCAGAAACACATTTTAATGAATGAATTAAAAAATATCAAACAAATAAAGTCGTGGGGTGCCCAAGTGCCATTTTGATGGTAATTTAATGAAAAATTGGCTGGAAACATACAAAATGGGGCTGCATATAAACTGGCCTTGAATTTACTGCTCCTTGTTACTGGATTCAGGGCAAAAAAAGTGTTAGCTCATTGAATTTGGCTGTTTGTTCAAAATATTTCAATACAAAAATCATTAAAAAGATTAAATCTTGTTCTTAAGTTAAATGGCTGGGATTCATGGTAAAGACTTATGAGTTGGGAATACCTAATTAAATTAAATTCTATTATCTCTAACTAAGTTAGAATATCACAGAAAAAAACAACAACAACAGAAAAAGCCTATGCTACTTATATTACAGTTAGATTTTCATCTCCATGAAAGTGTATTTTATGAATATTTTTAAATGTTTATTTTTGAGAGAGAGAGACAGAGCACGAGTGGGGGTGGGACAGAGAGAGAGACAGAGAGAGAGACAGAATTCGAAGCAGGCTCCAGGCTCTGAGCTGTCAACACAGAGCCTGACACAGGGCTTGAACCCACGAACCATGAGATCATGACCTGAGCCAAAGTCAGATGCTCCACTGACTGAGCCACCCAGGTGCCCCTATTTTATGAATTTTTAACTTAATCTTCACCTTTCTGGTTAAGGATAGTTTTATGACCAAATATTTTCTTAAATTATATTGTATTTTCCTATTTTGATACATTTAAATCATTTAAGTTTAAAATCAACACTGTTTATTGACATATTTTAAATTTTATTTTGTCTATTTTCTCCCTATCTAAACTGTTAAAGAAAACTGAGAAATGAAAAAAAGTACACCTGTTAATACTTTGTGATTCTGTTCTGTATCTTGTCATCAGATGAGCCCTACCAAAACTCTTAACCCTGACACATGGATCTTATACCAAGACGTCTATTTGTCAGATATATTCATCTATTTCTTGAAGGACACAGTAATTTTCAGCATTAATACATATATGGGTTAGCCAGATATTTTTAATGCACTGTGTTTAAGGACCATTGTCTTTAGCATATGAAATAACCGAAAAACTCATCAGTCGTGGGCACAAAAAATACCTGGAATACTAACGTCTTATTTTCTATGGAAGCACCTTCTGGGAAAATCTCAATGCGTGTTCTTTTTCCTCATAGAGCTTCTATGTACTATTTCTATACCATGGTAACTTCTTAGTAAACATAGCTGTGGAATGACAGCTACAAAGGAATGAATCGATATACTCCATGATTATTTAAAACTCTTCAGCAAAAACTTGGCTAAAGGGGAAAGTGGTGTAGCTGTGTTCTATGAATCTTTAGGGTAATATTGCAAGCACACTTTTGGCTCTGTTGGGGTTTATGAAAAGGTTAAGAAATTTGCAGAAATCATACAAATGTATTGAAATATATAACTGGATCATTAGAAACTAGAATTCCAACTAAAGAAAGGACCTGAGTGCCTTTATGTCACTTTATGTGTATGTATACACATACACACACACACACACAAGTGTATACATACATATGTAACGTACACACATAATGTGCATATCTATGCATTCATATTTATATACATATCCATATTTACATACTTACTACAGTAAACACATGACACAATGAAATGCATGAATATGTATGTATACATACATATAGATATATCTGTGTATCTAGAACTTTATTTCATATAGTATATATTTCTTAACCCTTGTTTAATGAAGCATGTTCTTGATATTTAGTAGAGATGATTAACTAATTTCGAATAAAAATACATTCTTCCTACAGGAAAGAAACACACACACACATATACATACACATGCATGTATACAACACGTACACATGTACATATGTGTATACCTTTGTACACACACATATGTGTACATATACATATACATACATAGAGACACTTTTATTTAAGGAAAACATATGTATATTTTTAAATATATCGGGCGCTTGGGTGGCTCAGTCAGTTAAGCGTCTGACTTTGGCTCAGGTCACGATCTTGTGGTTTGTGAGTTCGAGGCCTACGTTGGGCTCTGGGCCTGCTTTGGACTGTGTGTCCCCCTCTTTCTCTGTCCCTCCCCCACTCATGCTCTGTCTCTCTCTTTCTCAAAAAATAAATAGACATTACAAAATAAATATATATGTAAATGTTTACACATATTATAAATATATGTATATAAATGTCTAAATGAAATGTACATTTAATGATGATTTGTTCAAAAACAACAGTAACTTACATAAATTAGAATGTAGAACCAAGAACAAAACATATTCAGATATATCCAAATTCATCCTTGTGAGCCTCCCATCGAAATATTACCGACCTCATTGTCACAAATTTAAAAGGAAGGAGAAAACTGGGGACGGAAGCGGGAGGCAGAGATAGACACTGAGGCAAAGAAACATAAATATAGCTGATCCAACCTGACAATCCTTTACCGAGCTTCAGGAGGCTTTCAATGATAGTATTCTAAAAAGGCTTCCATGTAACAGCAGTAAAGACACCAGCAACAGCCACTTCAGGCAGTTCAGATAGAGTTTCCCTCCGAGGATGGAAAGAAGTGATAAGTGGAACGCAGCTGTAAGCATCAGGACTTAGAAAGGTTTCTCTACTTTATATATTGATGGCCGAGTGCAAAGAATGCACAGCAAGGTGAGAATCTTGCTGGTGAAACAAAAAACCAAGGAAAGGCAGTCAATAAAAAGGTGGGTAGCAGTACAGTTGCACGATGAGAAACCTTGAAGTTAAATGGCATTTTGCAATTCGTTGTAAAAGAAAGAACAAAACCACTGAGACTGAACAAGAAGAATCTCAAAAGGATTCTCCATTTACAAACGTGCCTTCAGAAAAACTGAACATGGAAAAAGGAACAGGCTTCAGATCTGATTATACTTCATCACAGCCTCCGGATGAAGAGTGAAACACTGTGTAATCTTCTATAGATATGTTTTGACACGTGTGTAAAAAAATAAAGTTGGAAACAATTTACTGATTCATAAAATCGAGACAACTATTATGGAGTCAAATTTTCCTTACATCCGAAACAGTATGTAATCCTAATGAAGTGCTTTTAGAATTATTATCTTTACAGATCGATAACTTTTCTAAATCTAGGGACAAATGAAGTGAAGTGAGAGTGAATTTCATGTTTCTGAAATTTCTCTTTTTGATAAACATTATGATAGACATAAACTGTGGCTTCTTTATTCATTTATGGAGGAGGCATGTACGTATGCATTTATTATTTATTTGGAATATGCCAACACACAGCTATTTTAAAATATCTGTAAGTATTACATTTTGTAAACAAGTAGCCAAAATTTTCAGTTGTTTGTTTGCCTGTTTACCTTTTATAAGGTAGCCAAATTTGCTTGTTTGTGTTTTGAATATCTGAGTGTGGGGCGGGGCGGGGCGGGGGGGGGGGGTTGCTGGGAGGGAAGGTTGCATTGTTACTCCATCGGTGAAATTGATCACACTAACCAAGTATGGACAAAAAGAAGCAATATTCCCTTTTTAAAATGTTCTTGCACAAGCATGGTCATATCCACTTCCTCGTAACAGAAACACAGCAATAAAACGTACGTCTCAAATATCTTAGTCAATTAGGACGATCTACTTTGAAGCAGAATATTCTTCAAATTACAACATGATAGTTCCTCCTAACTCTACCGGGATAGGGCTGCTATTTAAAGAAACTCTGTGGTTTGCGAAATGACGGTAGGACAAAGAAATGTACACAATCCTGAAGGGAGCCGAAAGGACAGATGCTGCAGGCTATCTGAGCTTCTGTTAAATATGAGAAGCAAGGGGCATGAACTTAAGCTAGAGAATGGCCTAGCACTAAAAAGTGCTTCCAACTCTTTTGCAACTGCCCTTTGCGGAATAAACAGCCCAGAAAAAAGATAACAAGCAGCATACACAACAGGAAGGTGGGCAGTGGCTCTGGACAGTGCAATGAGCAATTTAATGAGTAGGAATCCTCAGTGTGCCATTTTCAGGTTAAGTATGTATATGAATGCTCCCCCAAAATGGGCATTTTCATTACAGCTAGAAATATTTTTAGGAGTTTAGGAGTACCTATATTTTTAGGGGTTTAAAATCATACTGTTGAAGGCCAAATATTTCTCTTCTAAATATTTGCAGTTAAGTAACACCTTTCAGGAATTATTAAGAAGTCAAAAATGTTTCTATCTGGGAAAATTGTATACACATACAGTTTTATAGTTTTGTTTTTTATATAAAGAGCTAGTACATTTTTAGTCTCTAAATCTAATCCGTCTGTTAAAAATGAAGTTCATTTCTTTAAGTAATCTAATTCAATTCCTTTCCTCTTATCAGGCACCCATAGAGCAGAGGACGTGAGAGAGTTAACAAAAATAAGTATTAATCTTGCCCTCATGAAGCACTTAGGAAGGCATGAGCAATCACGATATTATAGAATTATTCCAGCTGGAAAGGGCTTTCGAGGAAACTCCCTTCATTCTGAAGACTGCAAGTGGAAATGTCAAGCGACTTCTATCTAGTTTTGTGATCTGAGCATTCAGATTCCCAATCCTCCATTTTTAAAAAGTTCCATGAAACAGGATGTGGTATCTAAAGCGCTTGCTATACTGCGCGGCACAGAGGTAGCACTTCACAATGGTTCCTGACGCCCTATAAAAAGCCATGGGTAGGACGGGGAACGCTTGCGCGAACCGACACGAAGCGCAGAGGCCCAGCACACGTTCAGGGTAAGGCTAGGGAGAGTGTCGGGCCACTTTCCAAACGTGTTTTGGCCCTTCCTTTAAGTTGTCAAGCAAATGCTGTTTCTGGTAGCCAAACGTTAACCCGGTTTGCAACCAATTCTCCCAGCGTGGTGAGAGCAGAATGTCCTCCAGTCCCTACGGATTAGCGTGGACCAGTGGAGACCGTCTTCCGTCTTTATGTGCCGAGTACCTCTCACATAATAGGTTCTCAATAAAAGGGGCTCCGTAATAGCTGAGTCAAATGACAGCAAAAAAAAAAAAAAAAAAAAAAAAAAAAAAAAAAAAAAAAAAAACCAAAAAACAAAAAAAAACAACCATGGAGTAATAGGAAAATTCTCACTCTAAAAACCCAAACGTGAATGATGAGGATGCGCTTTGCTCAAATGAAGAAATGCACATGGCACTCCTCACCCCCTTACAAATGTTTTGCTTGCAGAGTTATGGGCACAAGTGTGTCATGCGTGGGTGTTTGGGGACACGAGCCACGTCTTTCGGTGCAAAGCAACGTGTTGCGGGCAGGTTCTCCACGTCCTCTCACTGATTATCAAGAGTGACCTGCAGGTTTTTAACCTGAAGGAGCGGGTTTTCGGTTGGCATAGTGCCATCCCGATCTCTCTCCTGATAGAGTGCCTCTTGTTTGACCAACCAGACCAGCTCACCTGTCTGGGACTCTAGGTACTTAGGGGAAATTTCTAATTAAGCTAGTTTATACATTTAACATGTCTGGGAAATTGTAGAGTTAATGGCTACAAACCATTTTCGATACTTTAGACAAGGGATCCCTTTTTTTTTTTCTTTTTCCATTTTCAAAACGTGCCTATGGGAAAAGGGAAAAGGGAGAGACCTGTGAATTCAGCCCCTCATCTCCCTTTGTGGTAGCTGTTAAGCGAGTGCATTAGTAGGAAGGAGAAAGGATAATAGGGCTGGTAATTGGCAGGGCTGTCCAACTACACCTCCCCTCTCTCCCACCACTTGGCCCTGCCCAATTTATCTCTCCCATGTCCCCTTGATGCCTCATCTCTTCACCAAACTTTTACAAAGTTGCCCCCTGTATCTGGTGGCTTGTTATGTAAGGATTTTCATCAAAGCTCCCACATGAATGTTCTTCCACTTGTTAAATCAATATTAAAACAAGAAAGAACCCCTAGTTTAAAGCATCCGTGTTGCCAGTCCCCCAGCTGGATGGCCACTGCCAATGGTAAGTGGTGAGGGAAAAGTATAATTAAAACTTCACTTTCAAATAGAGCTCATAGTTTAGACCCAGTAAGAAGCTCTTTTCACCACGTGAACTTTCAGGTGACTGCTCTGAACAAAATAGGTGCTGATTCTTTTTATGTGAAACCCTTAAGATAACTTTAACATGGTCCTTTGCAGCTTAATTTATCATAAATTCCGGCACCATTTATCACTAAATGCAAAATGATGAAGAAATGGCTCTATTAAATCTGAATAACTACTGAATTAAAAAGCTGTTAAATGAGTTGAAGCACATAGTACCGTTAACAATATGTGGAAGCGTGTTTGGCTGGAATAAATTACTTTCACAGTCATCATTTGAAGACAGTCTACCTTTGGAGAAATATGCTCAAAATTTCACATCCTGATTCCCTGACTAAATCCACACGTACTGCTAATGTGCTTTTAAATTGACTTCACAGAGAACGTGAGAAAATGCCTGGTCTGAAATTCTTGGGTATCAAAACAAAATTCCTCTATTTAAAAACTGGGGAAAAGATGACTTTAGAATAGGCGTGTAAAATCTAATAGCAAATTCCAATTAAGATGTGCTTTATTTTCCCATTTTAATCTTTCGAGAAACGGCTTTGCAATATGTTCGTGGGATCTAGCACACAAATTTCTCAACAATAGCTCTCTCAAGATGAGTATTTTACCATAGCCTATACATAGCACTTTTTTAAATAATAATACAAATATCAGTTCAAACACCTAATGGATTGCTCTTCATCCTGAGAAATTAGTTGGCAATTATAAACAGAGTATTGTTAAAAGCAGGGCTCTGTCACATGATGTGTATGCCATTTCTATTCTGAAGAGCATTAACAAAAAAGGCTTAAATAGCAAGACATTTATGAACCTCACAGTAGAGTATGTGGATTCTAGACTTTTACAGAAAGCACTCTCAGGGTCTGTGCTGATGACAGAGCACTGTTCCCCAAGTCTGTCCCCTTGCAGGCTTTTAGCACATAGAGAGGGGGTTCTTAATTCTTACCCGCATGAGGAGGGCACCTTGGAATGTCTTTAATTATCACCCTGGTCTTGTGGTTAGAAACAAAGACTTTTCAATAATAGTGTCCTATTGCATGTTTAGAGATACTTCAGTGTGAAATCTTTAATAAAGAGGATTTGTGAATGAACTTAATTAGTCCTGTTGAAAACATCCAGAGAACAGCAATCTCATGTCTACAGAGAGGGCTGTGTCTTGGCATGGGGCAGGTTCCTTGGGGAGACTATCTCTGTGGAGAGCAAAGGTACGATTGTCCAAGAAAACACGAGCTTCATTAATATGTGTACCAAATGCAACATCTAGTTTATAGAAAGCAGTTTATTTGACTATTCTCAAAGCCAACCAGATATGTTGTTTTACAGGATTTCCAAAATATCTATGGACACAATGAGAATTTACACACCACACATACACACATGCATGGAGGCAAATTGTTGAATTCCAAAGTAGTACAGACATACCTTTGCTTTGTCTTTCTGTTTTAAAGGAAACTATACGACTATGTAGAAAAGAAAGCACATATCAATAAGGGCTATTTATGCAACAATGGTTTCTTTCTTTTCTTGTTCTCATGCACCCCTTCTCATCCTCCATTCTGTCAGCCCATTTACCCCAGGAAAAGAGCTTGATAGTACCTAAGTTATTATGTGAGGTGAGTCAGAGAGAGAGAAGGATAGACCACAGAAAGTAGAAGATTGAGTGAAGGGACTAGAGTACTTACCTTCTGAGTGCAAAACATTCCCTAAGAGCCATGAGAGACTCTAGTAGGCTTTGGTAGCCGTGGGAGACTTTGAATCTGGTACCCACATCGTTCTCTCTTGTCCCATTTAATTGTCTCAGAGAGTGCTTTCTGCTTAGGATATGCCCTTTAATTCCATAAAGCTAAGGAACCTTGGAGGAAGCTATTGAGGTGGTTATAAAGCTTGAAACTCTTATTTATTTGCTTGCTTGTTTGTTTTCTTGGATTTCTATCGTAACTTTCCTGTCCTAGTTTAATCGGGGAAAAAGGAGGTAAGGATTCAGGATTCAGGATAGTGATCTATCCCAGATTAAAAATTCTGTACTTACTTGGCTGAGTCTCCCTCATGCTGTGATGCTGACTCAGTGAGTGTTTCTAAGATGAAGGATCCTTCAAGCATACACTCTGAGGGACCAAATTGAGTGACACCATTGAAACTAGAAATCTGAAAGTCATCTCTTATATATTTCCCTTTTGGTCATCTTCCTAGTGGCAGGAAAAATTCTAAAGGTCACCCCCCCCCACCAAGTTTCCTGTCCCCGAATTTTTCAGTCAAATGCTAACCTAGAAAATGCTGTGAAGGGATGTTGCAGATGGAACTAAGGATACTAATGAACTGATCTTAAAATAGGGAAATAATGTAGGTAGAACCAAGCAATCACAAGAGCCCTTACAAAATAAAAGAGGAAGGCAGAAGAGTCATTGAGAAAGCTGAAACAGTGTGAGAACAATCCAACACACCGTGGTTGGGCTATGTGGAAGGATCGAAAGGATGCTGCTAAAAGTTCAGGGCCATCTCCAGATGACAGCCAGCAAGAAAAAGGACCTTAGTCCTATAACCACATGAAACAGAATCAGTAAACAGCTTAAAATGAGCCTGGGAACAGTTACTTCCTAGAGCCTCCAGCCCCACTGAACACCTTGATTTCACCTTGTAAGACTAGAAGCAAAGAACCAGTGGAAACCCTTGGACTTCTGATCTACACAGCTGTGAGATGGTAATAAATGAGTACTGTTTTAACCGCCAGATTTGTGGTAATTTGTTATGGCCGCAGTAGCGAACTAATACACTCCATTTATTCTGACATTAAGTTCCATTCTCCTCCTTTATTTCTGGAATCCACCCCTTCCTCTCTTTGTTCATTCCCACTATTCCACTGAATTCTCATAATTCCTTCACTGCATTACCAAAATACTCCTAATGGGTTCCCTCTTTTTGTCTTCGTTTATCCTCAATCTATTCACCTTAGTACTGTAGGGATATTGTTTCTGAAACACAACTCTATGGCTTGTATGTCAGGATGGTTGATTTACTGCACACAATGATCTCTCCAAGATCCAATTATGATTTTACTATATAACACTTCAAAGTCATAAACTCATGATTTATAAAAACAAATGGGAAGAAAGTTTATAAGTGGTAAAAAAAAATGTCCATACATTTCTAGGAAGTGGAAAGCACAGAAATGACTGGCTATTCAAGCGACAGGGCAAACAGGTCACTGTTTGGATCCTCAGGGAGGGTTCTGCAGCCAGAGGGGGAGCCCATAAGCTCAGCAAAACTCAAGAAATCTGGGGTTTGCAAGGGCAAAGTATGACTGGGAGCGGGGGAATGAGCAAGGGGATGAAATCATGAGGCCTAATGGAAAGTCAGAAAACATAACATTTGAATTCCCACTTCTTCTACCTCTGTGCACAAAGCAAATGTTCTACTTAAAGGAAGTGAGCAAACCACCTGTGGAGGGTAGGGCAGCAGGTGTGTATCTGGAGCACACAGAAAAATAGGATTTCTATTATTGGCTGCAAGCACAGCCAATGGCAGGCTCATTGACGACTCCCCAGGTAATGAAGTCTGCCAATGGGGAAGCAGCTTTTCTCCCATTTCCCTCTTTTTTTTTATTTTTAAGTTTACTTATTTATTTTGAGACAGGAGAGACAGAGAGAGTGAGCGGAGGAGGGGCAGAGAGAGGGAGAGAGAGAATCCCAGACTCTTTACTGTCAGCACAGACCCTGCACCGGGGCTCAAACTCATGAACCCTGAGATCACGACCTGAGCTGAAATCAAGAATCTGATGCTTAACCGACTGAGCCACCCAAGTGCCCCCCTCTCACTTTGTTCTTATACATGAATGATCTTATGAGGATCACGAGACATTTGATGAAATTCTAGACTACAAAAGAGAAATTTCAGAGGAAACATAATTTCAATGAATACAAGATTTTATTTTAAGGGGCGCCTGGGTGGCGCAGTTGGTTGAGCGTCCGACTTCAGCCAGGTCACGATCTCGCGGTCCGTGAGTTCGAGCCCCGCGTCGGGCTCTGGGCTGATGGCTCAGAGCCTGGAGCCTGTTTCCGATTCTGTGTCTCCCTTTCTCTCTGCCCCTCCCCCGTTCATGCTCTGTCTCTCTCTGTCCCAACAATAAATAAACGTTGAAAAAAAAAATTAAAAAAAACAACAACAAGATTTTGTTTTAAGCTCTAAATTGTATCATCAGAAAGACTTAAGAAGACATTACTACATGAAACAAACAAACAAAAAACATAATGTTATGAGAAAAAAGGAGTCACAGAGAATGAGGGAGAAATTTTATACACTAAAAATGTGATTACCAAAATAAGAAATCTTATAGATGGGTTTCAGGAGAAAAATCAGTAGTCAAGAAGCCAAACAACAGAAATCAGAAAATACAAATTAAAATTATTTTTAAAATGTAGAGGATTAATCCAGAAATTTTATAATCATGCTATTAGGAATTCTAGAAAGTAATTAAATAACAATTAGCAGAGGATTGCCCAAGGCCAAAGGGCATAAGCTTTTAAACTAAAAGTGGCCAGCACAACTAATGACAAAGAACCAGAACTAGACATATTATTCTAAACTTTCAAAATGCACACTTAAAACATTTGAAAAGCTTCCAGAAAGAAACATATGTCTCTTAATGAGAATCAGTCTGGCATCAGAGTTATCATCTTCACCAATGGATGTTAAAAGGAAGAAAATAAAACTGCAATGTTCTGCGGGAAAATATTTTTTCTGCTTAGAATTCTATACCCAGGCAAATTATAATTCCAATGTGAGGGTAAAAGTAACTCTAATTTTATACATGAAAGAAATCATAATTTACCTCTTAACTCTTTCTCCTGAAATTATTTAAAATCTGTTCTACCTAAATACAGGCAAAAAGTACACATGCACACAAAAGGCCAATTGGATATTCAGGAAACAGTGTGTACGAATTAGGAGAGCAATAAAGAAAAGATGCAGGGTGACCTGATGTGCATAGGCCTAGAGAGAAGTTAGTCCCAATGGGAAATAAAGGAAGGAGGTTTTGAAGGGGATACAGACAGGGAATTTCAAAGATTTTATATTATTATCAATCAATTGGAAGTCCTTAAACATGCATTTAAAAGTCCTTAGGTATGACAAAAATGCATGAAAAAAGAAGACATTAAGAAACCAAATACTGCTCAATAAAAATAGTAGATTTAAATAAAGTCTGTAGGTTAACTAATAATCATGTTCCAGTGATAATTTCCTTAGTTTTGATCATTGTACTATGGGTATACAAGATGTTAACAATAGAGACCTAGGTGAAAGATGTACAGGAATTCTCCATATTATTTTTTGTAACATTAAGTCTAAAATCAATTAAACACCCCCCAAAAATTAAGCAAAAAAAAGATATGATAGTTGTATGCAACATGAATGTACAGTGAATGATAATTATGTAGTCAAGATGTAAACGATAGAAAATAATAAAAAAGCAATTATTAATTTAGTGTATGCTATAACTTTGGTTTTGTCTGCATCAAAAACAGTGTTAGCTGAGTAGAACACTGCCATGGTAGATGGTCAAAATGTCAAAATAATAGCCCCTCGCTGCAGCTCTTACCAGGATTCATCTCAGAAAATTACCTGCTCCTGGAGAATGGAATTAAGCAAAGTGTTAACTGAAAAAGTCACGAACTAAGAGACAGATGTGGAAATTGGGAAGAGTGTGCATGAACAGGAAGGTGTTTACATTTTTCAGTGGCTGAGGCAAAATCAATGATGATTTACTGGAGCTTCTAATCAGGATTAGCGTCTGTGCAATGGCCACAGCCAACTGTATTTCTCCCTCACTTTACCCTAGACATGGGCAGAATAAGAAAACCAAAAGCCAAACCCTGACCTTGACCAAACTTGATCAGCACAGCAAGACACTGATCCTACCATCTTCACGACATACATGTTTCTAAGATTCAGAGCTTAATGATATCCCAGTGAATAGATTGTGCATGCAGCCGTCCTAAAGTGGATGAAAAATAACAACTCTGAGTGAAGCGACTATTTTCTCACCTAATACTCACAGAGCTGAGTGACCTCCAATGAAGGCCACTGGAATGCCTTTGTCATGATTGACAAAGATGAGACTAGACCAGTGATATGGAGTCCGTGGACATAGGGGGGATTATAAAGGACCAATTGACCACCATTGTAAATATAGCTGCCAACAGGTATGCTTTTGCCATGAAATGAGTGATATCCTTCTCTATGCTGGAAACACTTGAGTTTTAGGCCCTCCTGACTCATGGAATCTCTCCTGATATAACCATTTCTTGCATCAACATCTTGCATCTTGTACTTTGATGGAGTCATAGTCACCAATACCATACCTCTCTAGGACCTGTCTACGAAGATGAAAGCAAGATCTGCAAGGACCAAACTGTTTCCAATAACTTAATTACATTCCAGAATGAAGTCCCAGCAAGCCGACAAAGAATAAATATATAAATATATATTGGATAGATGATACATACTGTGATTTTTAGCTTTTCGTATGGTACAGGTCATACTATATAAATGTATATATGAATACAGTTAATATATTTTAATGTATATAAACACAATGTATATTATATGTAATATATATTTTGTAGACAAAAAAAACACACAAAAAAAGGGTAAAAATCACAATACCACCCATCAATCCAATTAAAAAATCATCAGGCATGCAAAGAAGAAAACAAAACACAATAGAATAAGCAGAAAAATCAGTCAACCAAAACTCTCTCCTAAATGACACAGCATACACACACACACACACACACACACACACACACACACAATTACCAAAGACATTCTAAAAATGCTAAAACTGTATTCCCATACTCAACAAGGTAGAAGAAAGATTGAACATGTTAACTAGAGGCATGGATGACAAAAAACCACTCAGATCAAGCCTCTGGAAATAGAAATCATAAGGCTTGAAGTAAAAAATATGCTGTTGAATAGTTTCCTTCAAATCATTAAGAAATGAAAACTCATGTGAAATACCACTATCAGAAATAATCACAGTTTAACATGGTGCAATATCCTGCCTAGTAATTACACAGTATACTTGGATATGTGTATATATGTGCAAGTAATTCTATATAAAGTGGTTTATACCACACGTTTAAATAGCATCAAACTTAGCAATGTAGCAACTTGTGAACAGATGACAGAAGTGCAAATGTAAGAAGTCAAGAATACAGGGAAACTATGGCAGCTAATTCTTTCTTAAGGGAATCAAAATATGCTATTTCTGTTCAATACATACACACACACACACACACACACACACACACACAAATATAAATATGCTGTTTAAAATTTTAGTGGAAAGCTGTTACCAGAAATAGTGACATATTGAGATTGATAAAATGTAGAAAAAGAAAGTATGGGTGATATAAGTAATCATCACCTATTATAGCAAATTGTAATCAATAATGTCTATGGTAGATCAATCAAGAAATCAATTAACATATTTGGAAACATATAGCAAGCACCAGAAAATGGAAAACAAAAAAAAGGTATAACATATTCCCTCTAGGGAGTGGATGTAAATGGTGTAAATTGAATATCTAACCCAAACTAAACAAATGGCACAATGACACTGCCTAGAATCAACTATGCTGGTACGTAAAAAGTAATGGATATTAAATTTTTTTTTTTACTTTTAGAATAAGTCCGAAGGCAATGTACTGAAGATTTAACTATGGTTTTTATTTTAGCTATTTTAATGTTCCTATGCATCAGTTAAAAAGAATAATGTCATTTCTTTTCCATATTTGTACTTAGAATTTCATTCTCTTGACTAACTGCTTTGGACAGTGGTAAATACAATATTTCTCAGTTGAAAAAACTTCAACTGTTTCATTCACGCATAAACATATTAAAGTGTGTGTGTGTGTGTAGGGTTAATGAAGGGTTTTTGTCAGGAATAAAGTAGAATCTTATCATTTATTTGTATCAAAAATAATGCAATTGCTGGAGAAAAGTGTTATAATGTTATAAGTAATCAACTGGGAAATTCTTGACTATTATCTTTATTTTTGCACATTTCGTTGTCTGTTAGTCTTTCTGAAGCAACCAATCAGAAAGCCCTGTTTCTGAGACTAAGGACTCCTTAAATAATGAAGATTAACATCCAAGAAGGCTTATAATTAAGCTTCAGTACTTCAAGCAGAATATTGGCATATTGGACAAGTGACCTAGGAGTGCAAATCTCTAAATGGTTACAAGTAAGTTTAAAATTAATTTCCCACTAAGATGAATGGAAGTTTTTAAACACGACGCCTGGGTTAATGCTATTGTTTTGTAATGCTGCAGATTCAAACCAGAGAGTTGGTTAACAGCTCCATCAGAGGAAGTAGCTTATCGATACAATCAAGAAAGATTTATTAACTTCTAAAAACTGGGTGTTGTATGTAAGCCAATTTGACAATAAATTACATTCATAAAAAAATCAGGTTTGCTTTGTTAACATTGTGAAAAATACTGCAAAACCATTTATTATAAACAAAATTTGTACTATTATCTGTTTCTTTAAAGAAGAATAATATTAGTGCTGTAATTTGCATAAATTTTAAGTCTGAGCTCTTGTAAAGGAAGGGCAAAAAGGGAAATACATTGGTTACGTGTAACACAGAAGAATGTTAAATTTTTAGGAAAGAAATATTTTTTGGCAGTAAATTATAAGAGAAATTTCTTATATGAGCTATTATAACATGGCATTGACGATGATTTATAACAAATGTGGGTACAATCTTTAACTGGTTCTCTCTTATTAAGAATTCATAAAAGTCAAAGAAAACATTAAACTACAACTAAGCTAAAGTGATTTTGTAGACTGATAACGTTCAACTTTAGTTAATATACAAATTTAGTTTTCCACTAAACTAACTCTATGCAGGAATGGAATTTAGAATAACTGGTGTTCAATGGCAAATAAATATGTTTAATACGTCATTTTTTACTGTATCTACGGATTCTAATTTTAAAGAATCCCAGAAAGATGTCAAATGATTTAAGTTGGATAATTATCAGCTTCCACAACTGTTTTTTTAAATCCCTTTGGTATTCAAAGTATCACTGTTGCTGGGGGACATAAAAGTAGAAGACATAGTTTATTATGGTATTCAAATCAACATAATATATACCAAGATGGGTGTGTGCGCACATACATGCACTCACAGGGACGGATAGATGGGTAGATGGAGTTAGGGTCACGGGAGCAATGTCCCATGTCTAGAAGTAATTGACTCTGGGATATTTGTTATTTCACAATGTTAAACTCATCCTTTAGGTAAACTTATATGAGATTTTGCTTTTTAACACAAGGCTGTTATTGTAGGCTACATTCTTTTAGGGTCAATGACCCGTCATAACTGAGGTTATCCTGATTGACTGAAAAGTTCTACATTAAGTAAAAATAAATTCGTAGGAATCAGGTCTTTTTTTCTTTCTGGTCTTACCTATCAGTATATCAGCCAAGAAGCCCAAATTGTATAAACGCTGGTTCAAGTCAAAATTACAGAATCAGAGAGAACCAATGAAATGTTTCTACAATTATTGCTCTCACTTGAAGGCCACTCCCCTTCTTCCATCATAACTGCCACTGGTCTTCCCAATCTTCCCTAATCTGGAGTAAAGTAAGGAAAGGGCATGTGTAATGGCTATCAAGGCCAACTGGGTTTAGAGTTCTATCCACTGTCCCAGGTTCCTAATGTTTCATCCTGATAGGCTTTAGTACCAGACTGTTTCTAACAGAATTTCTCAAAAACGTTTTATCTTTACCTGTTCATTGATAAGCCTTTTCCCCTAATGAAGTCTTAAAATGAACCTTACACTCTAATTCATTCACTCCCACACCTTCCCAGTATGTGCCATCTTTGTGCAATAGCTAAATTATCTCATACAATTCCTGACATTGCTTCCCTGATCAGAGGGATTAAACTAAAAGAGTTTTAGGAATTTACAGACAGAGGACAAGGATCTCTGGATTTACGTGGAGAAACTTAAAGAACAGAAGATCAGTTCGCTGGGCATGAGGTAGGAAAACTTGAGGAATAAGATATTGGGGGAGGCCAAACTGATGAGGGCATATGTTGTAATGATCATGAATATTGGACAGAAAGCTACTCATAAAACTATAGAAGCCTACCAAAAGGGCATAGGGCATAAAATAAACTGCTCCTCTTCCTCTTGAAACAGGGAAAACTAAGTGGGATCACACCTGAGACACTGAGTATAAATACTTGAAAAAAAAGGTTGTATGAGAGATGCAGTAAATGTAAGGGGTTGGCAGTGAACCTTTATTAGAATTAGAATGAAGGTCATCATCTACATATTTATTTAGGAAAAATCAACAAGTCATAAAATAGCTCACTCATTTATGGAGGTAAATCTATTCTAAGGATTTTATATATTTTATATATTTTATATTTACAAATGGCACGTTGAGGTGACTAGGGTATACTCTCGGAGAAAGATGACCAATTGGGTATCAGAGTCAATATACGTTTTAATACGTCTTACCTTTCCAAAGTGCTTTAGATTGCTTGGAAATAGATTCTGAGCAAAGATTTGAGTGCAAGTATTTTATTTGGAAAATGTAGTAACTGATGGCAGGAAGTGGGGGAGTGAGACAGGACAGGAATACAGCCAATAAGTGGACCACCATGAAAACCAGCTAAAACAGTGAGCAACTGAAGCTTAAACCTAAAAGAAAGCCAGAGTCACCAATGTAAACACACCACACACACACACACACACACACACACACACACATGCACACACACCTCTTAGCGTTAGCAAATATGTGGGACACAGAAGCTGTAATATTTATACACCAATTGTATCAGTCATTGGTTTAGGATTCCCTGAGACTTCCAGCCTGCCGAGTCTGGGGTAGACCACCACAACAAGCCTTTGAAAATACTCGCAATTGGAAGCCAGTAAGGATTCCGAAAGTGGTAAGATCCCATGGATATAAGCTTCTGCTATGTGGAAGAAAGCAGTATTTTTAACGGAAGGATATGCGAATGCATAACATGGATTTTAAAAAAAAATATCGAGTATGTCAGCATATCTTCAGAATTATCTAAGTCATGATTGTCTTTGTCATGTCACAATCACACAAAGGAAAGTATCCAACTAAATCCCCCTGCTCTGATTTCATACTTCCCATAACTATAATTTGACCTTCTCTACAAACTTGCCGATGGGTTAAGAGGATTTGGTATTCTAGTCATGGTCAAAGTTCTTTTCCTTACTGTACATGAACATGTAAACATCCTGGATGATATTTCCCTCCCTTTGATTTTGCTTAATTCTACTTAGTTACTCTGAGCCTAAACATCTCTGGAGCTCTTACTAATCTGATATCTGTATCTGCTAATCTAAACATCAGAGCCAAAAACAGAGATATTTGGTTGAGGACTTATTACCCTTTCAGTAATTTTCTAGACAAAACAGTGTAGTGAGGATATTTGGAACATAGCAGCTTTCAGTGGGTGTGTGTGCATTGGTACATGCACAAACACTCACTCCCAAACTCGTTAACTTTTCCTTAACGTTGGGATAGACTTTATCCTTCTTATGAACCTCAGCGGCCATTCACCATAGGCATACATGAAACCATCTCAGGTCTTGTGTTTTCACCGTGATATGGACATTACCATAACCCGTAGTGTAGACTATGATGGTTTTGTTATCTATATTATCCAAGAGATAAATATTTTAACGCCATTCTGGAGTGGTCTCATGTGTCTCCTTTTGTTTTCATCAATGCAAAAACTTACATGAAACTTCCAAGAGGATTTATGAGTGCTTCCAATTATTTATATTTTCTCTCCAGTGTTATAAGTGATATAATAGATACCTAAGGAATTTGTGGTTAATATTGGAATTATCACCAGCATTAATCATCTTCATTTCACTGCCATTATGTAAGGCATTATAATATTAGGAACTTAAAATGTCCAAGACCTTGGTTCCAGATGTTTCTGAACTTTTGACAATGGAATATAAATTCTGAAAACTAAACTCCATTCTCCCTTTCTGTCTTCTGGTTTAATTAAAAGAAAATTGAAGACCTAAGGCATCGAATTGGCGCTAGGTAGAAATAGCCTCACGCCAAATATCATAGGTTTTGAACAGATTTTAAAAAAGAATATACGAGGCTACAGAGGAAGGTAAGGCAGGTAATGAAAAGATGAATTTCACTGAACACCAACTGTCAGGTGGAAAAAAAGAGAGTAGGAGAAAATTCCCCATGAGATCTAATTTCTCTTCTTTCCCCAGCTCTGTTATCTTTTGGGGCTTCAGTATCTTATCTCTAAAATGGTCATAATCATGATTTACCTGAAAGTAGTGGCCTCCAACTCCTTGATAGTGTCAAGTTTTCTAGATTAAGGATTCTATGACATCAGAAGATGAAGTTAAAAGATCTCCAGTAGTAATTTAAAAAATACTCAGTATTCATTGGTAGTTTCAAAGAGATAAATATCGTCCAAAATTTTGAAATGAAAAAAATCCTATGTTAAATTGATGTTAGTCTCTGTTAATAAGAGAAGCAAAGGGGATTGAACACCAAATATATTAAAATAACCATAATCGAATAGCTTCCTTGTTACTATATAGCCATTAAAAATCATGCAGCGCATGTAACTTTTTTATTGGTTTGGCATTTAGCCATTGCTCTTATTTTTAAATTTTAATGACTGCGTTTTAGCCCTTCCTATGAGGCCCTGAGAACCCCCGTTTTATTTTCTGTAACAACAGGCATATTCTATGAGTAAAGTTAAGACAGGCATACTTGGCAATCAGTGGTTGGAGGAAAGTGGTTGGAGGAAAGTTGCCTTCAGATGATCTAATCATATCTTGATTTCGGTATTATAGGTGACATTTAGAGGCCATAGTTCTTGAGAGAATCTTGGATTTAAGATTGTTCTTAAAGCATGTAATCATTCACTTCTTTGTATCACAAAATGTATATTATAGAATATAAATTAAAAATAAATTCTACATAAACATGGAAAATTGCATACTCTGAGAATCAGTAAAGTGAGGAGTAGCCATGGGCAATATGCATTCTCTCACACGCAGAAACAATTCCTAAGAAATGGTTTATTTAGATAGAAACACAGGACTGAGAAAGTTATAGGAAAATCAGGCATTAATTACAAATTACAAACATTTATTAAACCCCTGCAATATGCTAGAAATTGTGCCAAGGGGTGAGATACAGAGATGAATATGATTCAGCCCTTGCCTTCTCAGAACACACATCCCAGCTGGGGACACAGGCAAACAAGAATGATGTGTAATAAATGCACATTACATCAAAATGGAAAAATGCAAATTGGAAAAATGCAACTGTCTCTCCTGGTCCCTTCAAGCCTGAGTACATTCAGATCTTTCTTAAACAATGGCAGCCTTTGTCTTTCTAAGGGATTCCAGAAAAGGGCAGCTAGGGTGGGGTTGGTCTATAGTTTCTTTCGAAATGGATTCCCATATTAAATGTGCTCCACTGACAGGTTAGTTTTCTGCATATTCCCTGGGGATCATTTTCTTTCTCAGCAGGGGAGTTGATTCAGTGATCTAATTAATAGCACATTTTCATGTTGGAAACGATAAGTACAATGGTTGCCAACTAAGAGATGTAATTTGGCAGCAATGCACAAGAGATCGTGATCTTCAAATTATGTTACTTCTTTGAATTAGTTAGAAGACAATGGTAATAAATGAAGGTCTAAGTATAAAGCCTAACTGCCACCTTCAAGAATGCAGAATTAAATGTATAATCTAGGTTGCTATTTTGTCCCATATATATCAGAATTGGGTTAATTGAACAAATTATTTTTAAGGTTTTTCTATTATAAATAAGATCCCAAATTAGAGTAATAGTGCCAAACCTAATAACTTGTTTATAGTAAAATCATCCTTGCAGAGAATTTATTTTAAAATTTTGGAAAACAAATAATTGGGACTATACATTCTCAGATTCTGCGAAAATTTTGCACTGATTATGTGTAAGACTCCTTTTTCTTGTTGATAATCTCTCTTTTTTCAAGTTTCTAACCTGAAACAAGATCACAACGGTTGTTTATGAATATCACACCCTATTTGGAATAATTTCCTCCTGTTCTCAATTTCTTCCCACGACCTCACTGCAAAACACAAAAACCTCATTGGCTGATGTATCAACTGTTTGACAATGAATGGCCTTGCCTTGATGTGACGTTCCAGGTTGGTGGTTTTTATTTAAACATATCATATACTTTCGGTGAAATGGAACATTCTAAAATGGAATTATATTCTCTTTTAATAATAAGCATATGGGATTAAGGGGTACAAAACTCTAATTACAAAATAAACAAGTCATGAGGATGACAAGTACAATGTAGGAAATATGGTCAACAATATTTTAATAATTCTTTATGGTGACAGGTGGTTACAATACTTGTCATGGTGAGTATTTCATAATGTATGCATTGTCAAATCACTGTTGTACACCTGAAACTATTATAATATTGTATTGTATGTAATATTACGAAATATTGCAGTGTATAATATTGTATACCTCAATTAAATTTTTTTTTCAAGTATATGATTGAGTTAAATATAAAATGTATTATTGCTTTTAAAAACATATATACTAAAATGCTGTTTTTAATAAAACAAAAAATAACACACCATGTACTCTCATTTGGCAACAATAGCAATTTGTTTTGATAGTCTGTTAATTAGAATATTCCTTCCCTCAGCCAAGGCAGATGTTGTGTTTGTTCCCTCTTAACAACTCACATTTCATTTATGACTGCAGTTATCTGAATGTTGTCAATTGTTATTTAAAATTATTATTTACACAACGAAAGGCCTTCCCACTAAATATAAGCTCTTTGAAGACAAGAATTGTGTGTTGCAACCACCAGTACCCAGCCTAGACGTTTACACAGCCAGTGCAAAAACAAACATTTAATTAATGCTGAAGACTAAAAATAAATAGATTATCATAAATAAAGTCTCTTCTTTTAAGAATCATGTAAGCTCAGCGAAACAGGTCCAGATGTGTTTACTACGAACAAAATTGGGTCATTAATCTAAAGATCTCTTACCAATAATATTAATTAAGTTCTTAAACGTCTTGCTAAAAGTATAATTACCCACGCTTTACAGAGGAGAGAAAGAGGCAGATGGCGATAAAGTACTGGGCCCTACTCAGATACTGTCATTGCACTGTAATAAAATGGAATCCAAGCACCCTGTCTGGCAGAAAATGTCTACATCATCTATTTTAACCTGCCTCTAAGTGTCGGCTGTATGGACAACCCTGATAAAATGACATTTTTTCCAAGATTATCTTTTCCCTTTCTAATAGTGCAGAACATGGGTTAAGAGCATGATCTGTTGAGTCAATCAGATTTAGACTCAAAATCGTGTCTACTACTTACTAGATGTAAGACCTGAGCAAACCATGAAAACTTGCAGTGCTTCAGTTCCCTCATCTGTAAAATGGGGGAAAAACCAACTGTGCCCATCTCAATAGGTCATTGTGAGGATTAAAAAAAAATCATATGCAAAAAAGCAACTGGAACGTGATACATGGTCAAGAAATAGCAAATAGGAACACAAGCACACCAAACCCGCTTTCTTTCTAAAATCGTATTTCTATGCTTGCAATGCATCTGCAGGTTGTGTTCAGAGAACAATTTAGAAAACCTAATTCTTTTCTAGATGCCCAGCTTTCAGCACTGGCACCGAGTGAATTACAATGCCTAACAGAAGGGGGGGAAGTTCTCAATTTCTTTGAACCCCCTTTGCCTTAACTATTAAGTGATATACTTAAATTTAGACAATGTCTTAGGTCCCTTTTCTGCATATACTCATGTACTCAAGAGTCCTCATGAGTACCCTTTGCCACGCTTTTCTCGAATGGCTGTCTGTTTGATGTTATTTTTATGCGTAGTGTCATTAATATGATTATTAACCAATATGTATTGAGGGTTCATTCTGCACTGGACATTGGGGTAGGTGTTTTATATAGATTCTCTCATTTATCCTAATAATCACCTTATCTCATGGATCAGAAAATAGAGGCTCAAGAATGTGAATTAACTTGCCCAAGCTCAAATATGTAAGAAGCACCTGACAAATTAAAATGTAAGTTTTTGTGACGCCAAAGGCAGTGCAATTTCTCTCCCTAATAAATTATTTTTTCTCATTTGAACGCTTTCTATTTTAACTTTTGACCATAAGATTTGCCTCACTTCAAAACTGAGGAACATTTCTACTACCTCATAGTATCAACTGTCAAGATTTGTGTGTGTGTGTGCTTGTGTTTTGTTTTGTTTCAATTTTCTGTCGTAAATCTATCCTAACCATAAAAATCTAGTTCCAACCAACTGTAATAGAAAATAGCCCCAGAGTCTAATCAGTACAGACCATATACACCAAAAGAGAAGAATAAAAATATTTTAACAACTTAGTATAATGAAAAAACTTCAGCCTGTCTTCATTAAATTAGAACCATGGTGGGCACCTGGGTGGTTCAGTCGGTTAAGCCTCCGCCTTCAGCTCAGGTCAAGATTTCACAGTGTGTGCGTCCGAGCCCCACGTCGGGCTCTGTGCTGACAGCTCCAGAGCCTGGAGCCTGCTTCGGATTCTGCCCCCCCCCCCGTGTCTCTGCCCCTCCCCTGCTCGTGCTGTGTCTGTCTCCCAAAAATAAATAAACATTTAAAATAATTTAAATTAGGGGCGTCTGGGTGGCTCAGTCGGTTAAGCGGCCGACTTCGGCTCAGGTCGTGATCTCACGGTCCGTGAGTTGGAGCCCCACGTCGGGCTCTGTGCTGACAGCTCAGAGCCTGGAGCCTGTTTCAGATTCTGTGTCTCCCTCTCTCTGACCCTCCCCCATTCATGCTCTGTCTCTCTCTGTCTCAAAAATAAAAATAATTTAAATTATAGCCATGGTTATTTTTCTTACATAGAAATTGAGACATCATGTAAAAGTACGTTGTACCCATGTTCTCCAAATTTAAAAATACCTATGTTTCCATATATTTATTTCCTGTAGTAATCCAATTTAGGCTTCTCTTTTAAGGATTAATCTAAATCTATTTTGGATTTATTTGAAATTTGAGCATCAGGAAAATAACTTCGTTAAAATTCTTCTCAACCTATGTGTTTATCCTTCCTTTTACCTTGCCTAAATTTATTTTTCTTAAGCTTCAAGCAGTACACTCCTTTCTGTCCCTCTTCCTTAAATGGATTTGTAGCCTTCAATCGCTACTTTTTGCCTTTAATCTTTGCAATGATTAATGCTCACTAATCTGCTTTAGGTGGCCTATACCCACAGCCTCAGTGGCTCACTTTCACTGATGATTTGTTGTTTGTTTTGTTTTAATGTTTTTAATGTTTATTTATTTTTGAGAGTGAAAGATACAGAATGTGAGAGGGGGAGGGGCAGAGAGAGAGGGAGACACAAAATCTGAAGCAGGCTCCAAGCTGTTAGTACAGAGCCCAACAGGGGGCTCAAACTCATGAACCGTGAGATCATGACTGAGCCAAAGTCAGAGGCTTAACCGACTGAGCCACCCAGGTGCCTTCCGCTGATCATTTCTGCTACTCTTTCCTGTGCCTTCTGGATTCTAATGAGTCTTGAGGCGAATTGACAACAATGTCAAGTAGTACCTTAGACGAAAAGTCCCTAGACCTTGTACAATTAGATTTTATTTTTCGTTTCCAATGCCCTTCTATATTAGTTAACATTCTGTTGGGCTTTTTAATCACCGCAACATATTACATTTGATTTTTAACAGAATTTAATAACTCTTGCTTATCATTATCAATTTATAATTGAGAAATATATATGTTTATAAGTGATAAATTATGTTTCAATATATATAAATTGATAAATTATGTATTTATCAATCATAAATCTAGTTTGGATTACTGTAATTTCAAATTTTTACTTTGCCTTTGTCTACACTGAAACACCTTTGTCATCTTACTATTAACTTGGATATTCTTAAAAGAACTTCCTGAAATATATATCTATTGACTTACCTGGTTGTGATCTATGGGATAAAGTCCTCCCAACAGATCATAGTAAATCACTAAATAAGACCATCCCCAGGTCTTAAATATTAGCAAAACTTCTTTACTAATTCTCCAAACCTTTAAATTCTCAGATATAAGATGTTCAGGGAAACAGAGACAATAAATGTGATACAGGCCAAATTTGCACGCTGCCTGTTTTGTTTTGTTTATGTACAGATGGGATTTGGAAATGAGCACTCCAGTAACTATCAAATAATTCCCAATCCCAAGCTTGGTCCAAGAACTTGAGAGCATAATGTTATTAAAGGTTTATGAATCAGTCTGGACTTTTCTCCACACTGACCCCTAGTTACCCTCTGCCCTTTACTTCTGGGCAGAGATAAATTCGGCTTTTCACATAACATTTTATTATTTGTAATAACAACAATATTGTCACAAAATATTAAATCACAGTAGCTAGGGTTATTTTCATGTTTGGCCCTACAGCTTATTAGCAAGAGGAAAAAACAGCAACTTAAAGGAAGTAAACACTGATACTGAAAAGTTAATTTGAAATAATCACACTTTTCATTTACAAAGCCCTTTATATTTTATAAAATACTTTCAAAACTTTGATCCCAGGGTAGTTCAGGAACCAGACAGCTTTGGTCCAAAAGCTGGCTTGCAGCTTAGACTGTGTGGCTCTGAGCAAGTTACTGAACATGGTCTGGTTTCCTCACCTGTAAAGTGACTCCAAAGGTAACTGTATAGATCTCAGAGGACTATTCAGAAGATTAAATTAATTAATGTTTATAAAACGCGTAGGACAGCGTCTAGCATGTGGAAAGTATAATGTACTTGCAGGAAAAAGGAAACTAAAGGAATAGTACTTGTCTTAACACCTTAAGGTAAATGTTGTTGCTCTTCCAGAACGACATTGTCCTAAGAACATTCAACATTCTTAAGAATGTGTTGCTTAAGGAAATAAATGCCTGGCCCAAGCTCATAGGACTAGCGAGGATTATAAGTATGATTCAGACCCGCTATTTGGCTTCAAGTCTAGCTTCTCTCTCTTCACAGACATTAAATTCTGTAAATTAAATCTTAAGACTATGCATATCTAATCACTTATTTCATTTGTGCATTATGCAGCCAGTAATTGTGATACACCGTTTCTGTATAATGAGGTACCTTTATCCAGCAACTCTCCATAAACATTCTAGCAAGTATTAAGAATCACACACTTTCATTGCATTATAGACTTCACATCCGGGTTCTGAACCCACTTCATCAGCAACACTTAAAAACTGTTCTCAGACAAGATCTCCACTAATGAGAGCCTAGAAGACAGTTAAAAGTCAGTATTATTACAGCTGTATCTTTTATGGTCTGGGAAAAAAATGAAGACTGGCTACCCAAGGTCATTCTACAATAGTTCCAGAATAACCTCTACACATCAACAGTCAGACTCTTCTCTGCAGCAGCGATCTTAACAAGCATGGCTGTTCTGGTCTCATTACCCGGTACTTATTTTGACTTTCCATGTGCCAAGTGCTGTGTTAGGGTCCCAGGAAATGGAAAAGATGCAACTTGTTCTCAAGATGCTCACAGTCTAGTGATAGAGATATATACATATTTACGGATTTACAGTGGAATATAATTTCCTGACTATTGGAGATTTCATCCAGATACCAAAATATTTTAGAGTCATTAACCCTGCATATGAATGTATACAGGATTTAAAGGAAACCTCTGCTTTTTAATTTATATTTATTTATATTTATATTTATATATATTTATATTTTATGTATATATTATATTTATATATTATATATATTTTAATTTAATTTATATGTGCCTACTTCTTAAAAGAAAGTATGTATTACTTTCATAATTTAAACATCTTCTTTTTTTAAATGTTTATTTCTGAGACAGAGAGAGACAGAGCATGAGTGGGGGAGGGGCAGAGAGAGAGGGAGACACAGAATCAGAAGCAGGCTCCAGGCTCTGAGCTGTCAGCACAGAGCCCCACGCAGGGCTCAAACTCACAAACCAAGAGATCAGGACCTGAGCCAAAGTCAGTCGCTCAGCTGACTAAGCCACCCAGGCGCCCCTTTAATTTAAACATCTTTAAGGTGCAAAAATGAAAACTAAAACTGAACCTAATACAAAAAAGAAAAATATCTGTGCAGAGGAAATAATTGGGAACTGCAGGACGATGTATGTATAAAGAACAGAAATAATAGTGATGAGGAACTGTTTGACTCTGTCTCTGCAGGTTAAAAAGAGTAGGAAGAGTGTTCTGGGAAAGCTTTACTGAGAATGTGATGCCCATGTACATTTGCAAGAATTTTAGTTGTTTACGAGGAAATTGACATGGTAAAGCTATTTCAGGTTTTGAGAGAAGCGTGAGCAGAGTTGGCAGAGGAATGAAACCATGTGGGATGGACGGGGAATGATCATTGTTTTGTCTTTAGCAATATCATAAAATGGAACACAAGGACTGATGATGGCAGTTGCAGAAGTAGGCAGCACCCAAATATTGACGGGCTCTATGCAACCTTCTAATATTGTATTGTTATATTCTAAGGGATTTTAAGCAGAGAGCTATCACGGACAGATTTATCCTTTCTGCTGGTTGCTTTTAGATCATTTCCTCAGTTCTACTCAATCATTCAATAAATATCAAACATCTAAGGGCACCTGGGTGGCTCAGTTGGTTAAGTGTCTGATTTAGGCCCAGGTCATGATCTCGTAGTTTGAGCCATCGAGCCCCGCGTCAGGGTCAGCCCCAAGCTCAGAGCCTGGAGCTTGCTTCGGATTCTTGTGTCTCCCTCTCTCTCTGCTCCTCCCCTGCACGCACTCTCTCTCTCTCTCTCTCTCTCTCAAAAAAAAAAAAAAAATTTCCCAAATATAACAAACATCTACTATGTTCTATGTACTCAGGATACACTCAAGAGTAAAACAGATAAAAATCCAATAGTTCGCTAAAGCCAGTATGGACCAGTTCATGAGTCTATTTTATTTTTTTATATTTTGAGCAATTTTGCAAGCTGCTCATTAAAATTTGGTAGCTTGAAATGGACGTGATGGGAACATTTACACCACAGATACTAACTTATGTTATAAATCAGGACTCTTTCACCCCAGAGACCTGATTGTTAAATATGTAATGGCCCACCACAGCAGAAATCTCAAATCTCATAGGGTTTATATATAATATATGAAATTACATCGCTTATATTGTACATAAACTATATTCTAGATGGCTTATATTTTATATAAAAGGTGCTATTGAGAAAAAAATAGAACAGGGTACGGTTGATCAAAGTAAGACTAGTGGACGGTGAAGGAGTAAACCAGTCTCTGAGGGGCCCCGAGATGAGAGCAAGCCTGTGGTGACGGGGAGAGTAAGGTGGCCGGTTCAACTGGGGCAGAGTGAGTGAGGCGAGGAGCACTGAGGACCACTGAGAAATGCCAACATGAGAATAGGAAACCCCTCTTCTTGTACAGATTTTGTCTTTTAGACTGTATGAAATGGAGTTTATCTATGACTGTCATTTGATATTTCTACTGAGCATCCAAACTCTAGTGGCATGGCTTTGTAATTAACAACTGAACATTACAAGACTTCATTATACCCTATAACTGAATGCAGTTTTGATTTTATGATATAAACAAACCTGCCCTTAAAAATGCTTGACTTCCCTGATTTGCTCACACATACGCTGATTCTCATCATCCCCAAATGGTGCAAGTGAAAACCTAGCCAATAAAGAAAAGGGGTCGACAGTAAGTACCAGGGAAACACCCTCCACTTCTCCAATATTACCAGAGGTACCTTCAGCTCCAGGCCAGACAGAGCCACTGCTTTATACATGATTGTTTGTAACCAAGTCCAGGGAAACCTTCCCTGGCTGAATGGGAGAGGAGGCCACGTATGCCCCTCCCCCTTTGGTATTTTACAAATATGCCTCCCCCCTTTCATTTGTCACAAAGCCTGCATTATAGGTTTTCCTTTTTTACACCTACTTTCAGCAAATTGCAATGGCATGTCTTTATGCACATGGATCTTTTAGGTGGCAAATTTGTAGAGGTCAGAGGCTGTGTTTCACTGATTCTGAGAACTATATGAGGTTGTCTTTAGCAGGGAACTATTTAATAAGTGTTACAATGCTGATGATGCCGACGATGACTGAGCAAGCATCACAAGTAAACGGCGAAATTTATTTTAAGCCTGGTTAGCAGATGACTTTTTCTCATTCTTGCAAAAGAATGATCTGAGATGGTATTAGAAATCACAGGGGAAATGAGTCAGAAGCAGGAGGTAGGGTGTAAGCTAGCACATACACAGAACCAAAGAGAAGAAACAAACATGTATTAGTACAAAGAGTCACAGTCTGCATGACTTCTGGAAGTGTGGTGAGCAGCTCGCTCTACCTCTAGCTTTCTAGCCGCCTCACCACAATGGTGACAAGGGAAGCCCGAGCTTGGAAAAAAAGGGAACTAAAATGTACACTATGAGCTATGCAAGATGATACTAAACAAAATGTTTCCAAGTCCATAATCACTCCGCATTGTTCTGCACAGGCCACCATAATAAAATACTGGTGATTCTTAAAGATCCACGTAACCACTACATTCAGTAGCCCAATGATGAAAATATTTTAAAGCATCATTCAGTCCTGAAAATAATTTTGATCACTCTAAGGCATTTTTAGGATATCTTTTTTTCACCTTATTTCTGAAAGTGAATGGGTAAGCTGAATAAATTTGAGCCGTGTTATTTCAGTCAATACTGTATTATTTAACTAGCTAACTTTTCATTATTTATCATTTAGCTTACAGACTCTCTAGTGTGAATACAAGCTCAGTGATTAAAATGTAGGCGTAGTATATTTCTAAGATACAAAGAGCATGTCGGTATTCTTTGTGCATTCTGGACCATTTAATAAATAGATGAAACAGTTAACAAATGTGATTTGGGGACTTCTTGAGGTGCAGATTATTGATAGCATGCAACATCAATAGAATGAATATATGCCACTTTCTCTGCACTCTGTTTCAATTCTCTGATAGGTGTAGCAGCGGTCAATACAATAAGACTCAGCACTTCTCCATCAAATTTGTATTTGGTAGCAACATTGAAAAATAATACCTCTCACTTGTCTAATATTAGAAACATGCATAATAAAAGAGGGGGTCCATTCTAGTGGCTCTATAGATGCCATATGTTTTACAATTTTTAGAGATTTAGAAGAGGAATATTTAAAATAGTTACATTGAGCGCACGTCCCTGCATCGATATACTAGAATGATATTTGTTCAAGACTCTTCTAAATTTGTGTGCAAATAATAAAGCAGAGTGGAAAACTGAGCGGCTTATACAAACGTGTAAGGTGTTTCTTTAAAATAACTTGGTGAATGCACTCAGTGCTTGAACTGGTTAATGAATATGGTGAACAAATTAGGACGCTGGGAGAAAACATCACATGAGAGAGACTTTCTTTTTCAAAAGGCATATTCTCAAAAGAGCTAGCAAACTGTCAAATCTCACAGAAAACTGGAAGCAATTTTTATAAGATTTTTATGAGAAAAATCAGCCACTTCTAACCTATGTTTCTTAAATAGAATTCTTTCTATATCAGTGTTTTCTTCTTCCCAGATTTTTCAGGTGGCAAAAGCTAAAATATCGCCAGAATCAACCCAGACTTCATGTAAATTATAAAAGCCTATATCGTTGTCTAGTTCTACTCTCGGTGTCTAAACAGCGATGGCTTTGTAATAGTTAAAATTCTATCCATTTAATATCACTAATTATTTTCCCTCTGCAGCTTTGATGGGTTAGTTATAGCCTGGAATAAAAAACACTGTGGTAAGGACAACTGTACAGCAAGGTTAAGTGCCTTCTTGTCTTCAGTACCAATAATTACCTTTAAACAAAAAAAGGCTGTTTTCAGATTTGACAGTTAATTTACTAATGAGTATGTGGACCCAATTTATAATAAAGTAATATTGACCAGAAATAATCCTACATTGGTACTCATCTGAATTATTTTATTGTTCATGTCCTCTATTAAATAAATTGGAAAGGATTAATTTTGCAAGATGGGATTGTCAGAGACTGCTGCATAAACTAGATGCATGTCAGCACTAAATTTAATTATTGATCACAATACAATAGTGCTGAGTGTTCCGATCCCCAAACAGCTTCCAGTAACTATCAGCAGATTCCAAATATAGAGACTGAAGTAAAAAATTTGATTGCAGATGACTACACTTTTAATAAATAAATATTTCATCAGCACTAAATAAAAATTTAATTTCACAGTACTATTTACATCATTCATTGAAACATGGAGCAAATGAACACTGAATGAAGGTGACTCTCCTTAAGATACAAATTTTATTTCAGTAGTTTAATGGTTTCAATATACATGAGCTATGCAAGACATGGGATTATTTGGCTCTCTTCATGTTGGCAAAGAAATAAAACTCGTAAATAGAAGGCCATTCAGAGCCTACCCTTATGTTGCCGAAAGGCATAAAGTGGCAACTGACTGGCTTGGGTTCATATCTAGAATTCTGGACCATGGTCTCCTGCTACGTACTGTAGACTCATATGGGACAAAAATCGGTATTGGGATAACTTGAACTGTGACAATTTGAAAGTAGTTGAAAATTGAGCAATTCATTATGTTACTTGGCTATAAAATAAGAAATAAATGAATAGGATTTTTTAAATTAAAACTGTCTGTATACAGGAACTGGTTGTATTGTTGAACCCACTTTACTAGCCATAGTGGATATTCACCTTAATTGATAAAACATTTCGATATCAAGTAAAATATTCCTTAGGCTTAGCAATCAGATTCACAGTTGCTTTTTGCTAGGATTATGGTTAAAGACTCAATAAGTATGTTGGGATATAATATAAATATATATAGGAACTGAATTAGGTGGTGAGTTCTGCTACCAAGAAAATAGATGTGATTTTAGTTTCAAGGCTGCTCTTTATGAAAACTCAAATATTTAAGAGTATTCAAGATTTTATCAGATAACCATAAACATTTTATTTCAAATGAGAAAATAAAAAGATATATTAGCATTGCCATTACAGTTTGTATGACTTGGAATAATCATTCTATGGCTGGTGTTCAAATAAAAACATAAAAACATTTAATAGTATATGAAATACATTGTGAGAGTAGAAGTCATTTTATCTTAAATCAGAAAAAAGCAGCAAAACTGCCCTATTCAATAAATCTTAAGGGACAAAAAGTTGCTTATAACTTTTATCAAGAATTTATAGAGTGAAATTCATGCAAATGTTGATTAGATCATTTGACCCATTCAACCTATTTTTGATCTGATATAAAACTTTGAAAATTAATATACTGTTTTAATTTTGATAAGCATTGGTAAGGGAGACAGTCATTATTCTAATAAATTTTTTACATGTATCTTGACAATTTTTCAATTTCCTCTGACCTTTTGAACAATAGCCCTACACATAATTCTGTACTCTAAAATTCATCAGTTTAGTTTGAAGTAGAATTTATTCTTCTCTATCTCGAACTTGAATCCAGTTATTCATTTTTGTATTACTGTAATAAATTAGTAAATTAAAAATAAAAAGCTTAGATCGATCTCAGAAGTTACCCATTTATGTGACAGCACAGTACATAAAAAAGAGCCTGGCTTCGGGAAACATGCAGACAGGGGTTCAAAACCTAGTCAGACACTGAAAGCGATGTCATCTCAGCAATTCACTGAACTCTTGTGACTTTCAATTTATTTATCTGAAATTTTAAAAATCACTTTTTTTTATTTATTTATTTATTTATTTATTTGGTAAGCTTCACACCCAGCATGAAAGGAAGGATTTATTGGAAGGCCAGCAGGATGATCGAGATGCCACCTGAGTGGCCTCTCCTTCCCCAACTTATTGTCTGGCCCACCAGAAATAAGTACAGGTTAAAGTGTGGTGAATATGAGAGCATCCCTACGGTATACGAAGTGATAGGACAGGATGGCAGTCTCCAAAGGGAACATACAATGGTCATGCAGAAGGGACTGGAGTCCAAGAGAGCCTCTCGCAAGGTAAGGGAATGTAACTGTCAGAGATGGAAAAGCAAGGTACTTTACAAAGTTTCAAACAGATTCGAGGAAGGTGCTGTAAAGTTGAGGAAACAGCCAGCAGGTACAGAGGAAACAAATTACTGAGTTCCAGCTACATAAAAGAACTAAATATTGCATCATTATGATGGTTTAGAACATGTGACCATCCCTTGATTTAATCTATTAAAGCTGTTAACCAACAAACAAGAAAATATGACTTTGGAAAACCTTTGGAATTAAAAGATATAAAACAGCAAAAAGCTCCGAAAAACAAACAAACAAACAAAACCTGAGATCAAGACCTCAGCTGACATCAGGAGTCAGATGCTCAACAGACTGAGCCCCTAAAAATCACTTTTAATTGAATAATAGTTTCATTTTGGATATTCGTCTTTAAAACTTACAGGTTAGTTTTGAGAAGATTCAGTCTATGAATCAACTCATTATTTCACTAGTCACTCTCGAGAGTAAATGGTATCTCATATGTTATATGCCACGGCATACACTATACGTATTATGTATATGCTATCATATCATTGAGTTGTTGGGCAATACCACAGCACTTTAAAAATACCAAGCATATCAGTAATATGAAGTTCATTAAGGATAATAAACACCTGATTTAGAAGATCACCTAAAAAGTAAAATAGGACATTGTTTTGTATAAGGTAGGACTATTTATAGATCAAATAACAGAAAATCTAAACTAAACTGACTTAAACAAGGATGGCTCTCTCTTGACTAATGTAGCTAACAAGAACAGAAGGAAAGAAGTCTTCAGACACAGTCCAGTTAAGGCTCTAAGTTCATTTGTCTGCAAGTCTTTCAGCGTGGCCCATTTCTGGATATTAGCTTCATCTTCACGTTGTGTCCTCTCATGACTGCAAGGTGTTTGCTTCCTTGTCCAACTCTAAGACAATAGAGCAAGGGTCAGCAAATCAGACCTGCAGGAAAAGGCCGGCTTAGTGACTATTTTTGTATGGCCCATATGCGAAACATAGTTTTAACATTAGTAAGTAGTTGGAAAAAAATCACAAGGAGAGTAATGGTTTGTGACACGTGAAAATTATATAAAACTTACATTTTTCCGATGTCCATAAATCAAAGCTTATTGTAACCCAACCATCTTCATTCATGTACTTGTCATCTGTGGCTGCTTCTGCATTGTAATGGCAGGCAGAATTGAGTAGTTGTAGCAGGGATGGTATCATAGGAAGAACTGTAGAACATACGTCTTGGGTTCGACTTTGAGAGACAACCATAAAATAATTCTACGGCGAGGGAAGGCCACACATTGAGTGTGTAACCAATCAATGTAGATTCCTGCCTTAAAATAACCGGTGAGGGAAAGGGGGTGGGATTACCTTAATTGACTTCGTTTATCTTTGTTTTCCTGTATGGAAGACACTATCCACTCGTGCAAGTGTGATGGAGGACTGTGGGGTTTTTTTCTCTTTATTTCATTTTAAATTTTATTTTAATTTGAAAACGTATTAACCACAGAATATTTTAAGTATGTTTGGAACAATATCAGTTAGTAAATTTACCTTTTTATTATAACCCTTATGAAATCCAAACACGGATCAAGTACTTCATATGACAACTTAGCATCCAGTTGAGGTGTGTTGGTAGTATTCATACCAGATTTTGAGGACTCAGGGCTAACACAAGGATGTAAAATATTTCATTCATATTTTTATGTTGGTTACACATTGAGCTGATCATCTTTTGGATTTACTGGGATAAATAAAACATACGAAATTTATCTCACCTGTTCCTTTTTGCTTTTTCAAGTATGACTACCTAAACCTTTAAAACTATATAATGGCTTGCATTATATTTCTATTGGACAGCACTGGCTTTGATCAATTTCTACCTCCCCCAAATGAAGATCTATCTGTTATTTGCTGAGGGGGAGGGGCTTAGATGCTAGATGGGCAACAAACATGTTTATGCTATAAAATTAACTGTTCTAATGTGTCAAGAAAGCACTTAAAATGAATATTTTAATGTGAGATTGTTAGACATCACCTAAGTTTTTCTCAAAATTGGACAAAAGCACATTTTCTAGTAAAAACCACAATGCTAACTTACCCAATTTAAAGGATATGAGGACAAGAACAAATAAACAAATTTGGTTTTGTTTCACAGATTAAATATAGTAGATGCATGTATTAGGACAAGGGGAAGTTGCTGTAACGAAGAGTCCCCAAAATATACTAGCTTTAAAATTTAGAAACTGATTTCCCCTAACAAGGCAGTCAAGAGGGAGGGAAATGTTTCAGAATGGGAGGCAGTTCTGCTCTTTTCGTTAGTCAGGGATCCCAAATCCTTCTCTTAGAGTAGCCGTGAAATTTCACCATTCAGAGATCAGGAAGCAACAAGTGCAGTTGACCAACAACTCCAGCTGTGACCTTCCGGATCCACCACCACTGAAACCACATTTACCGCAAGATGCTGCCAGCCAATGACTGTGAACAACTGAAGTACCAATGCTAGTGCTTTTCCACAGAGCACGGGGCTAAACAGGCAATGTTAGAAAGACGACTCCCTGCACCTCGGCTTACACTTTCTAACAACATGCCTGCCATCTTTCAGATGAAGTCTCACTTTTCCTGCCCAATCCTCCTTCCTTCAGAATCCCTTTATCCTTCAGAAGTGTTTCCTCCAATAAATCTCTTGCACATCTAATCCCCTCGCCGTGTGTGATTTCAGGAG
This sequence comes from Felis catus, assembly GCF_018350175.1. Taxonomy (NCBI): domain Eukaryota; kingdom Metazoa; phylum Chordata; class Mammalia; order Carnivora; family Felidae; genus Felis; species Felis catus. The sequence continues at coordinate 153,327,452 of NC_058375.1, forward strand.
GACCTGGACTAACACGTTTCTATCTGCTCCTATCCCCTCCCCTTGTCTTCATGCTCATACCTGGCTGACTGGTAACAAGCTCACTCAGGGAGTGGGAAAAGAACAAAGAGGAGTTCACACTTAATCCTATAACAGGTGGAAAACCCAGAAACTGCCCAAATCCCTTCCATTAATCTCCCACACAACAACTTAGTCCCATGGTCACACCTAGATGCAAGGAAGAGAAGAAAATCTGGTCTCTAGTTAAGAGGCGGTGTCCTGGTAAAAATCTTGGGGCTCTCTATATAAAATGAAAAAAGAAGCAGTAAAGCCTGGGGGGCATTTAAAAGTTTCTGCCGTTTAGAGAAGTTTCTTTAAAAAATTCAGATGCTTGAAAGATTGCTTACAATTCTTCTCCTAGCAATCATAAATAATAGCACGTCACTCTTTTTGTAGACACTGACATCCAGGAAAGAGAAATTATATTTTATATGAGTCATTTGGAAAGAACCTCTTGAAATTATTAATAAAAGTAACATTGGGATATTGAATGAAAATCAGCAGAAAATGTTAATCCTGAAATTATCACTTTGACATCTCAATTCATGAATGATACAGTATCATTTTTAGCATCAGTTTAAATACTTCTGCTTTTGAACAGACTATATGACTCCTTCAGGCCTAAGAAGCCTTCCTCACTCTTGCTCCCCCCAGACACCCCTACACACCATGTCTGTTTCCTTTATTAACAAACGTGTTATGCCCATGTTCCTATAAACTGTCCTTGCATTAAAAAGCCAGCTTAGGGGCTCCTGGGTGGCTCGGTTTGCTGAGTGTCCAACTCTGGATTTCGGCTCAGGTCTCGATCTCGTGAGTTGGAACCCCATGTGGGGATTTGTGCTGACATCGTAGAACCTGCTTGGTATTCTCTCTCGCGCGCGCACGCGCTCTCGCTCTCGCTCCCTCGCCCTCCCCCCTCCCTTAAAATAAACATTAAACATAAAAGAAAAAAAGCAACCCAAAAATGTCAGCTGAATTTGTCATGTAATTCCCTGCAGGGATCCTGGCTTGATGGAGCAACGCATGTAAAGTGTAAAGGACCCATAAGGAGGAAGCCGCAAACTTAACTGAACGGCAGACATTGTCCTAGATACTCTCTGTCTCTTCACTTGTCTCCTCCTTGGGTTGGCCTCATGAGGCTGATCTCTAGAGACTGCAGCATCCTGGTTCTTTTCCTTTCTGGGTTCACCCAATGGGAGGCGGTGGCAAACACATACATATATACATATATACATACTTCAATGGTTGAGAGAGCCATCGTGGTATTTCTTATCCCTATTCTCTCTTCTAGAAACCTGGGGTTGGTGCTGGTTGAATGCATCATCTGAAGGTTGCAATTCTGTCAGATAGCCCTCTTCTACAGTTATAGATTTCCAAGAGTTTGGGTAACTATTGCCTATCCTCACCCCCTTAAACCTGGGGATGATGATGGTTCCACATTATTACTGATATCAAGGTGCTTCACCAGCCCTACTTCTCTTCCCTTCCATATCTCAGTAAACAGTCCCTTCAACACAACCTCCTCACTCTGTCCTTAGGTATGCTGTCTCTGGTAAGGTTTCTGACCAATATAGACATAAAAGGAGATCTGAATACATAAAGACCAACCACTGTTTTGAATGCAAAAATAGTATATTACCAAATGTTGCTTCCCAAAAGTAATCTATAGATTTACAAGTAATTCCAATGAAAAACTCAGTTTTTTTTATCATTTTTAACTTTACAGAATGAGTCTAGGATACATCCAAAAATCTTAAAATGTTTAAGAAAACTTTTGCAAAGTAATATTGATAGCAGAGGGCTTCTGTTAAGAAATATTAAAACTATGAGGCAATGGTAATCAAAGCAATCTGCTATTACATCAAGAACTGACAGATGGATAGTGGAAAAGAAAAGATTCTCTGCAAGTAGAAAGTTACAGAAAACAATTTTAAATAAGAATGCTGTCACATATTAGGAAAGGAGGGGAATTAATCATCATAAGATAATGATTTAATCATTGAGAAATGAAAAGAAATTTAGATTTTCCTCTGAGCAGTTAAACTTAAGTAAATTTCAGAAAGCAAAATAGGTAAATAAATTCAATTCAAGAGATGAAAGAATAAACTACTAAGTGTTGAAAGTCACTATAAATGAAAACTAATGTTTTTGACTACTTCTGACCCCTAAAAAGAATCCATAAACAGTAAGAAAGGTGTGCAATTAACTGTAAAATATTTGTAATGAATATATGCATATAAAGGATTTTAAATTTTAACATAGCAATAAGTAAGAAAAATGTAAGCACAACTCAGAGAATAAAAAAATGATGTGAGCAAAAAAAAAAATCTACTGAAAAAAATTTTAAATACGTACTCCTGAAAAAGTAACCAAATTCACTAGTTCTCCAAAAGAAGGGGTATTTAAACTATCAAAATTATAAATTGGATGGATAAAAATGCTATTCATCTGTATATGGTCTGTAACAGTATAGTAAAAGATGTTTACATGCTTCTGGAGATAAACTATCACCTACTAGATTTCTTTTCAACGATTATCAAAGTATTTTTTAAATATTCATAACCTTTTTAATTTTTTTAATGTTTATTCATCTTTGAGAGAGAGGGAGAGACAGAGTATGAGTGACAGAGAGAGGAAGACACAGAATCCGAAGCAGGCTCCAGGCTCTGAGCTGTCAGCATAGAACCCAAAATGGGACTCGACTTCAGCAACCATGAGATCTAAGCCAAAGTCTGAAACCCAACTGACTGAGCCACCAGGCATCCCAAAATATTCACAACATTTCAAACTGGCTAATCTCTTTTGAAATGATTTAATGATATTTAGTTAATTTAGGTTTAGATTTATTAATGAGCATATCAATCACAGTTTTATTTATAATAGTAAAACATGGGGGGAAATACCAAATGATATAAAAATGGTTAAATAACTTACTAATCATTCATAAGAGACAATAATACATAGCCACAAAGGTAATAAAACAATCCAAGAATATTTAGTATCATGCAAAACACTTAAAGTAATATTAAGTTAAAAGGAAGATGAGATATTAACTTAATTTTTCTACTATGATTTTGTATGTCTTTATAATATAAAAAAATGCCACAAAAACATATTCACAATTCTACTGCATAGATATTTAAATATTACATTACATCACTTGGATGCTGCTAGGTTGGAATAGTTAAGCTAAATAGTGTAATCCATACCTCTTGCATAGTAACTGACTCACCTAGGTTAAATCAGAATGAATCACTAGACGTGTTTAATGGCAAAGAGGAGAACTCTGCTTTGCTTTGGGCAATATGTGCAGATGTGAGGCCTAGAATTTCTAGTCATTTTGTTTTTATGAGGAAAGTGAGCTTGCTGACAAAACTGACATATGGGGGAAGGCAAACTTGGGAAAACCCCAGAGAAGCAAGAGACCTTCTCAAATTTTATGTGAAGGCTACCTGCATAATATTGGGATTGCACTCATCTGCTAGTAACAGAAACTTCGAAAATTAGAGATTTAATTTAAAATCTGTGAATGAAATCCAGAGATAGGTAATCCAGAGCTGGAACAGACTCTCTAATACAATCAATAACTCAGCCAAGAGCTCAAACCTTCCACCATCCCGTTCTCAAGATGGCTTCTAGAGTTTCACCCATCTTCTCCCTTTTTCTGGCAGGAAGAAAAGCATAAAGAGTAAAAATGAAAGGTACAAGTTGCCTCTCGCTGAGTCCTAGAGCCTCACCCAAGCGTTTCTACTTTTCCCTCTTTGACCATAACTATGTTATGGACCACACATACCAATAGGAGAGGTGTGATATATAGGTTTGGGTTTTGTTTTGTTTTGTTTTGTTTTGTTTTAATCTACATGTATTACCTCCCTGAATAAAAGTGAGGTTCTGCTAATAGGGGAAAATGGGAAAAGATATTTTGGCTTGTAAACAAGAATTCTCTGCCATCCTACCCAAACTTGGACACTTCACTGAAGTGTACCAGTAAATGATTTTATTATTAAAACAAAAATCAAACAAACAAAAAGAGTCAACAGAATTTTTGTTCATCTTGTTGTTTATCTGGTTGATTGATTGGGTAGGAGAGTTTTGGTTTGTTTGTTTCTATGTAGCAATATTTTCTTGATTCCAATACTATAACAGAAGGCTCAAGATTTAAGAGAAGGCTATCACTTGATGAGATTTTGAATACTCCCAGATATGCCACATTAATTAATGCCTAGTTCTTTAATCTTTAATGTGTCCTCAGCCAATTCAGTTTTCAATATAGTACTTGACTTTGACTTAATGTACGAGACTTTTCTATATTTGTTTCACCTGTTTTATGAAACCTTATTTTCTTTGGAATATCTCTGAGATTATGTGCTACAAAATTCAATACTCATAAACTGTAATAAAATTTTTCTATCAGTTTATTTTATATTTATGTTATTGCTGAAAACAATTACACTCAAGTCTATGGCATATTTAGTATGGGCGTAAGTCAATCTCTGAAAACCTTAATGATAAAGAGTTTTCAATATATTAACTCACATTATAACAAGTATGATGCATTAGAACTAGTATTACAATATTATGTATTGATTGCATTTATTTTTGTCCTATTTATATAATTTTTACCATTCATCAACATAAAAATAAATGAATGTTTCAACTTCCTTTTAATTCTTTCGGTTTCAGGAATATCTACTCTCTCCACCATTCCTCTTCTTTCTAAATGAGACCCATGAAAAAACACATTTGAACCCATTCACTATTTATATCCACTTACATTTATCTCTAATATATTTCAATACCACTTTACTAAGTGTTGTGTAAACACATTATTAACATAAAAGAAATAAAAGCTATTTGACTCAATCATGCTATGGAGCTACATAAATTTCCAATAAACGTCAAGCATAATTTCCTGAATATGTCTTTACTGAAGAACTTCTAGTATTTTAAACAATAAAATCCATAAAGTAATTCCTGTCTTAACTGGCAATCAGACTTCAGATAACCACAATCAACTTCAACAAAACCACAAGACCCAAATAAGGTAATAAAAGGCTCCCAAGCATCAGAGAAAGCAGTTGTCACAAAGATATTGTACTATAGGTTAGGCATGGAATTATCCTCAGGACAGAACAAATTGATTTCGTGTGTGTGTTTGACTAAAGTAAACAGTAAAGGGTAAATAGTACAAATCCAAAAGAGTCTGCAGGCAGATTAGGAAAAAATATTTCTCAAGAAGGACCTAGCAAATAATTGGGAGACCCAAAGGCCATTATTCATCTATCCATTGATCCCAGATGTATCTATTGAGCATTGTTAAGTGTTACTATTCCAGGTGCTAAGGACGTAACAGCAAAGAAAACAAATGCAGCTCCTGCTCTCAAGAGGCTTGCATTCTACTTGGATGAAAAATGTACAAATAGATGCATACAAAATGAACAAAATATAAATATCAGAGCCCCATGGGGATCAATAAAGTATGTATGCTCTTTTCCTGGAATGGTCAGGGAGGGACACTCTGGTAAGATGACCCTTGTATTTATGTTAGTGAGAAAACAAGCTATGGGCATATAGTGAAGGAATCATCGAGGTAGAAGAAAGGGCAGTAAATACAAAAGCTATAATTGATATGTCTGATGAACCGCTAAAAGGCCAGTGTGCCTTCATCACAGTGGGGGATAGATGCAAGTTAGGAAACAAGACTGCAGACAAACCAAATGTCCAGAACACATAGCATCTTTTGGGCCATGCCGGGAGTTCTTGATTTTTTTTTAACTCAGCAAGAAACCATTGGAGAGTGGGAAAAAGAGATGTGCATAACATGATCTGGAATTTTATTTTTTAAAGATCTCTGGCTTCTGGGAGGACATTGGATTCTAGAGGGTGGTGAACAAAAGCATTAAGATGAGGCAGGAGGCTATTTCTATGGTACAGCAGTTTGAACCAGGAAAGCAGGGGTGGGAAAGCTAGTCAGATTATGGTTATATTTTCAGGTAGAGCTCACAGGATTTGCCAAAGAATTGGTTATGGGATGTGAAAGAGAGAAAGAAAGAAAGTAATAAACATTTTCTCCAACTTTTTAGGCCAGAGCAACTGGAAGAATGGAGTTGCTATTTCCTGAAATGAGGAAGACGGAGGAGCCATTTCACGAGGGCAAATCAGACCTATTAAGTTTGGAGTACGTCGTGGTCATCGAAGCAGAGATGATAAATAAGCAGCTGATGTTCAGGACTAGAAGCAAGGTTTGAGATGCAAATCTGTTGTTAGTAGCACATAAATATTTAAGTCTACAGAGCCGGGTAAGGTCACCCAGGAATTCGGTATAAACAGAGCAGTCCAATGTAAGAACACTTTTCAACATTTCAAAATCTGGAATACTATGTGGAACCAAAAAGCAGCCTTAGCTATAGCAGTCCATAAGTTGGAAGAAAATCAAAACATGATGAGGTTCTGGAAGACAAATAAAGAAAGGTGTTTCAAACAAAGAGGAATGATCCACTTGACCACATGCTATGGATAGATCAACTAAAACTGACACTAGACTAGCGGATCTAGCAACGTCTACATCATTCTTGACCTCACAATTAGGTCAACGATGAATAGTCCATAGGTCTTGTAGCTTATGTATTTTAGGAAAACCAAAGCAAATGGGAAGAGGAATGGATAAAGCAGACAGAAGAAATAGTTATCTGGTTGAACAGCTCTAAATGTTATTGCTGGTTACAGTGCATACTATATCTGAGAACTGACCTTGGGAAATTATTAAGCTGTTTATCCCAAAGAAAATTTCTCATATACAGATTTGAGGTGAACAAAGAGTACTGTGGAGTCAGGATAAATAGGGTGAGCTCCAAATCAAGGACACTTCTACACACACACACACACACACACACACACACACACACACTTACATATTAGCCCAGGAAAGGAATGCATCATCAATGTTTATGAGGGAGGAGAAGATCATACAGAAAATTTCAAGGTTTATTGCAAGCTATAAGTATTATTTTTATGTGAGTTATATGTTATTTTCTATTACTAAATATCTCAATATAACTTTTTAAAAAGTGTTTTCTCCTTTCAGGTATTTCCAGGAGTGCTAAGAAAGGGGAATATGCCAATTGTCAGAATGCTATGAAATCAATTACCTGGGAGAATCCACGTAACAAATACACTGATTCAGGTGTTTAAAATTAAGATTAGTATTTTAACAAATGTGGTTGTCTGGTTTCCCTAGCAACTGAGACTGACAGGTGACAGAAGAAAAGCAATAGGGAAGAGAAGACCAACCAGAAAAACACAGCAATTTGAGTCCATTAGATATTAGACACAATCCGTTCTGCCTAGTTCAATGGTCCCAGAGGTCTGCATTGTTTTTTCTGGAAGTACAATGATTAATGCTTATTATAGTGGACCTGAGTCATCATGAAATGGTTAAATTAGTTCAACCTTGGTCTCTTATCTACAGCATGTAATACAATTTTGAAAAGATGTTTATCAAAAGTGGTTCCAAATAAAGAGGTTTGAGAGATTAGTTTCAGTTATCTGAAACATTCACTTACCCAGAAAGAGTTTTCTGATGCCAGATATAGAAGGCTTTAAAGTGGTCAAATAACTGTCAATGACTGGAAAAAACTGGGGTTAAGTAATTTTATTAATAAATTATTAATACATAAGGTAATTATTTTATTCAACAAAAATAATTGTTGACTGCAAATTCATTGTTCTTGGCCGTGGAAAGAGAGATCAGTAAGACCTGTCTTCTGTATTTCCAGAGCTCATGTTCTAGAACTAAGACTCAACGTCATCCAAATTTCTCATCAATTTTTCAGGACTAATGGAAAGCAGTGGCTTGCATGATCACAGTCAAGGCATTGTTTGGGGGAGGAGATATGTGTGGGCTTCCTAATAATGAAATTCTGGAAATGACCACATAAAAGGAAAGCCTAAAATGTGCATGGAGTGCAGGTGGTTGACATTTCTGATTTCTGTAGTGGTTTTCCACATTGGGCCTGTTAGGAAAAACTGCAATAAAATGCTGAGTATTTTGATGACACTTGCTACATGGAAATGGTCTTTTCCACCACAGCTATAGGAGAACTAAACTACAAAACATAATTATATATTTCTTGGTAAATAATAAATTGTTATATACCAGTCAGTTTAGAAATAATTTGTATTGAATTTGAATTCAAGACCTACGACCATCACAAGAGTCTGCCAGATACTCCCGAGTTGAATTTCTAACTGCCTACTCAGTGTTTCTGTTAGGTTGTCCTGTCACTTTAAACTTGAGGTAATTCTATATATCAGATTAATTTTTACACATACGTAAGGACATAATAACGATAACGTAAATAGTCATAAGGACCACATAGTCAGATTTCTCACCATGTTCCAAAATAGAAAAGCTCTTTGAATCCTTTTCTCTTTCAATGGTATCATATGTCTCAGTTACACAGACATAAGCTCTACACTTATGATGAGCTTCCACCAATCTGATCAATTCTCCTTCTTTTCCCCATTTACAGCGCCACAACCTCCACATTTTTCTGGGTACTTGCAGTACTGCTACCTTTACATTATTATCCATGCTATAGTCGTGATGATCTAATACGTAGCTGTTATCCTAGAACACCTAGTATCTCCCCATTGTCAACAGGCCTCCTTAGCCTGGTATCCAAAGACTCAAAGACCCAGCCCTTTCTAGAATATCTAAGCTTCTGTAACACTTCCATTTCACTCCCAGTGCCCCAGTAGAACCACAAATTGTTCATGGTTCTATCTCACCTTGCTCTTTTCTGTTTTTCATTGTGATCCCTTTGCCTATGAGGCCCTTCTCAACTTTCAAAACCAGACTGGCTTTTATATATAGTCTTTAAAGTTTTCCCCAGACATCATTCCCTCCAGGAATATTTCCTTAAAGTATCTACTCCCTGTGTTCTCATACTTTGGCTGAGCACATTTCTATATCCATGCCTACCATGCTGGACTGAAATTATTTATCTGCCTATATCTATATCTGCACAATACTTGAGATAAAAAAAATGTGCCTTACAAATGGAATCTTGCCATTTGCAACAACATGGATGTATCTAGAGGGTATAATGCCATGAGAAATAAGTCACAGAAAGACAAATACCATATGATTTCACTCAAATGTGGAATTTAAGAAACAAAACAAAACAAAGAGAAAAAAAAGACAAACCAAAAAAACAAAAACAAAAAACAGAAAAAACAGATTCTTAACTATAGAGAACAAACCTATGGTTACCAGAGGGGAGGTAGGTGGGGGGATGAGGGAAATAGGTGATGGGGATTAAAGAGTACACTTATCATGATGAGCAGGGAGTAATGTGCAGAATTGTTGAAACACTATATTATACACCTGAAACTAATATAACACTGTATGTTAACTATACAGAAATTAAAATTTGAAAAAAGAATGTGTCTTATGCATCACTGTTCCAAGATCATTTTCACTGGGGAGTGCCACTTAATAGATACATAATAAATATCCGCTGAGTTATATTAAATAAGTGTTCAAGTTCTTTTATAGCCTGGTTCCTGTCTTTCTTTTCAGTTTAATTCCCCCATCAAACTCCTTCTCATTCCCACATGTTCTATTCATCAGTCCTTAAAAATCCTTGCACTTTTCTTTCTCCATATTGTGTTAATTTCTTTGGCTTGGTTCACTCTCCCTTCTCTCTTGGACTCCATTTTCCTGACCAAGGTGTGCACAATGCATACTTGGATTGCCTGGGTAAGGAGCCTTTCTTGACTTTCAAATTTTGCCAGTGACTGCCTTGGGTAATCAGAGCCTTATTGGTTACACTTCAAGATTCTACCTTAAATACAATTCTACTCTCTTCTAAAATCCACTTCTCATACTGTGTAGGTTAGGGGGAAAAATCTAAATAGGCCTTTCCTACATACTTTTAGATATCTTCACATGTCTGATGTATACTAACACTTACCACACCTCTTTGCAGATGAATGTACCCAAACAGAATCTGTCCTTATGAAAGATAAGTAGAAAAAGGAGAAGGAGAGAATGTAAATGAAGGAAGAGGAATTGAGAGACAATGAGTGCAGGAAAAGTTCCTTTAAAAGAAATAATAATTCGTGATGGATTAGATCAAGGAATACCATTTTGGGCAAGGACAGGGTATAAGGAGGAGAATGTTTACCCATTTAAAATGTCTCTTATGCTCTTGGACTTATGTTGTCTCGCATTTTCCTCAAGTTCCATTAAATTATGGCCATCATGCAATCTTTGTGCCCTAATCCTGTTCTTAAACCAGCATCAGCCATATTGTAAATTTCTGCTTTTCTCCTCAGTATTTTGAAAATAGTCATTAAAGAATAGCCAAGGCATCCTAAAGTAAAACATATTCTTTTAACAGCAATCCCAGGAGATGTGTGACCATAAGTTCTCAGTACCTGCAGTAACTTTGCTGAGACTGTGATTGGCAAGTTCCCTATTACTTCTAACATGTACCCCAAACATGACATAGTAACTGCTTGCCTGTGACATTTTGTGATTGCTTTCCATGAGGTATCTTTTTTCCTTTCCAAAAGAAATTGTATTGCTATCCTCATTTGTCTATAGGGTCCAAATGCAGGAATATTTCCTCAAATGACTGCCGATTTCAAGGGAACTAAGGTCTTTTTTGTGAGTGTCCATCAAGCTTCCAGTTCTCAAGGAACCATAAAAATGGGATCCTTTGAGCTCATGAGTAACTGGAAATTCTTCACACTATGTTATTGTTTTAGCAGCTCAGGCAAGGACTTTTATTCTTTGTCTGTTCCTTATTTCTCAAAGAACAGAAATAGAACTGCCAAAATGCCACAAGGGAAGCTATTCTCATTGTCAGGTCAAACCATAATCCCATTAATAATGCTAGTGGAAGTAAGAAATATCATACAATTATAGTGATGATTGTTCTTGTTAGAATTTCAGTCTCTTGATTTGAAATAACCATTTTTCCTATTACAAGGGAGTTTCAATTTATTGTTGCTTTCTTATTAAGGAAACTTGGAAATTGTGTGCGTTTTTCTTGTCTGGTATTATCCTTACTTAGATCATTGATTTCAATGACAGGTATAAATACATCCCCTAACCAGAAATAATGTTTTATGCAATTCATAGGCTCAGTTTAAGGTCCTGGCTCACATTTTCCTATTTGCTTATTCTTTGAGTTCTGATTTAACAAAATTACTATACCCTTATAATATAGGTAACAGTAGAAAAGTAAGTCAAATCCCTTGCTCACCTCTCTCATATCCTGGAGAAGGAGTTGACAAACTTTTTCTGTAAATGATCAAATAGTAAATATTTTAGCCCTTGTGTGCTTTACGGTCTCCAATGCAACTACACAACTCTGCCATTGTAGTGTAAGAGCAGATAAAGACAATGCATTAGTGAATAGATGTGGCTGTATTCCAATAAGACTTTATTTAAAAAAATAGGATATGGGCTGGACTCCTGTCCTTGAGGACTTACTCTGTCAGTTGATCAGAGAACATAGTTATTGTGAACTGGAATATATTGAAAATAATTAATTGCTTGGGCAATCAGGACCCCACGAGCTCTGTTAAGTACATCTAAATTAGAATTTGTCTCACTTTTGATGGCAAAGTGTATTTGTAACCATGTATAGTTTAAAAAACAGAGGCCTCAAAATAGAGTGATTTCAATTACAATGAAATATCTTTTTGTCTCAAGTTTTATGGATTGAATTATGCCCCCCCCCAAAGATATCCTGAAGTCCTAACTCCGCGTACCTGTGAGTGCCATGTTATTTGGAAATAAGGTCTTTGCAGATGCAATTAGACCAAATGAGGTCATAATGGAGTAGGGTAGGCCCTTAATCCAATATGACTGGTGTCTTTCTTAAAAGAGGGAGGACAATGTGAACACACAGATACACAGAAATAACACCATGTGAAGTGAATGATAGAATTTGGTGTGACACATATACAAGCCAAGGAATGCCTGGGGGGCTATCAGAAGCTGGAAGAGGTGAAGAAGGATTCTCCCTTAGAAGCTTCATAGAGATCAAGACCCAGTCAACACTCTAATTTTAAACTTCTAGCTTCCAGAGCTGTGAGACAATAAATTTTTACTGTTTGAAGCCGCCTACTTTGTGATCCCTAGTTACAGCGACCCTGGAAAACAAACACCAGTGATAGTCCAGCTGTGAACTATACTCTAGAAACCCAGTCAGGAACCCAGAAGTTATTTCCATATTGCTATCTGTCTCCCCATCACCTTGAACCGTGGGTCCCTTTGGCTAGACTCAAAAGTCCATGAATGCCTTATTTGAATAATAGTTTATTACATAAAATAAAATAAATAGGAGTACAAAGAAAACCAATTAATATTAAAATATAAATCTAATCAAAATATTAGAAAAACAAATTCATGATATAGCAATATATGTGATTCTTTATTAATACACTAAATATCAAGATTAAGTGGCTGGTATATTAACTATCAAAAATTTTTAATAGGGGCAAACAGAAACAATATTTTGACCCATGTTCAACTATAATGTGATACAAAAATATGTTATTCTATTAATGAAAATGGCATAGATTCGGCTAAGAATACAATGGCTTTTGCCTAGACTTATCATTGAAAGAAATGCTAATTTTTCATTAGACGTTAATGAAATTTAAGATGTAATCATTCCCTTCCAAGTTCATGCCTCCTTTGGATTCTATCCACATATCCCTCAGTTTGTGGCCCTTGTGAGGTAAGAATCCATCTCAGAATGTCCTCATGTGAGGACAAAATCAAAGCCAGCTCTCCATAAATCCTTTCTTTTATCCCAAGAAAAGTGAGGTTAGAGATTGTCCCAGGTAAGGAGATTTTGTTTAACTGGTGTCCCAGAAGTTGTATATAATCACTTCTGCTACATCCGGTAGGAAAAAAACCTAGGCATAGAAATGCAATTAGCTTCAAAGGAGGCTAGAAGTTTGGTCTGTATCACATAGCCATATTCTCACCTTACATTATGGTGTTCATTTAATAAAAAGAAAGTATGGAAAATGAATAACTGGGAACATTTTTAGCTAACCCCAATCAAGAAATATATTTCCCTTTGAACAGGCTTATTTCTAGAAAAGTAGGAAAGAAAGGTGTCAAAATCTACTTATTTTTTTTTAAATATTTAAGATACTGGTTAAAAGAAAATGCAGGAAGAACCAAGAGATAGGCCTAAGGAAATTTTTACTACTTGCCTTAGGTTTTGTTCTATACCAAATTAGGCCCTAATGAAAAGAGAGAAGATTATAGGATGTAGACAAATTTCACTATTTTTCATTAGACATTTCAGGAATCTACTTATTATATTTAGTCTATGTAGTGTGCATGAAACTGACCTCTGTTTCCCAGGTTCCAACAATAGGCAGTCAAAAGTCACATCAGCATGGCCCCAGTAATTGGTTGAACAATGGATCTACTCAGAATTTTGACCTATGATAAAAACACTCCTGAATATCTTAACCAGTGAAGGTAATATACTCCTGCTCTCATATGGAGAGAACCTAGCTAGATATAAGCAGAGGTAAGCAAAGCCTGGTGATTAAAGTCATAATCCTAATGGCATCACATGAACTTCTGAATCTAGCCATGACTAAGTCAGATGCACCCATTTCCCAGTTGCATAAGCCAATTAATTTCCCCTTAAGTTAAATTAATACAGGATATATCTGCATTCAACGTATCTCTGTCGGAATCACAGAAATGGTTTCTGTGGGTTTTTTTGCATTTAAAAATTTTTGGACCAATGCGGGTATTTGGAAACTAAGCACCACATGTTTAATCTATGGCATTTATATTCTTTGCCTCAATGCTTTTCTTTACTTTGATAACTGTCTTGCTCGATTTTGAGCAAAATTGACAAGGACCCTGCATCATTCTATTCTTTGTAATACACCAGATACTGGCTAATATCAATATTTATTTATTCTCATAACTGTAAAATACCTTTCTTTAAAATGTAATTTGGTAAGATGCCATCAGCCTATACCAAAGGATATCATAAGAAATAGCCACATGATGGGGCACCTGGGTGGCTCAGTCGGTTAAGTGCCCGGCTTCTGCTCAGGTCATGATCTCATGGTTCGTGGTTTCCAGTCCAGCATTGGGCTCTGTGCTGACAGCTCAGAGCCTGGAGACCACTTTGGATTCTGTCTCCCTCTCTCTGTCTCTCAAAAATGAATAAACTCGCGCTTGCGCTCTCAAAAATGAAACTCCCACTCGCGCTCTGTCTCTCTCTGTCTTTCAAAAATGAATAAACATTAAAAAAAAAACACTTTAATGTATGCATATTAGTCCTCAAAAAATTTAAAAAAAAAGAAAGAAAGAAAGAACCATATGAAACTGGTTGCTGTACTTCCAGTAAGATGTGAATGCAGGCAATATTCCCTAAATTAAGCGGTGCCTGCTCAATGGAGACCCAAAAGAAGTTTGTCTTTGTTATCATCAGTATCTCTGTGTTGCCAAGGCAACTAGATTATTTTTAGATTATGGATATTATGAATTATGTAACTCATAATGTGGTTTTTTTTCCTTACAGGTTACTTGGAAGCTTAAAGTCAATGTATGATCCATCTCTGCTAGAAAAGCAAAATTATCCTGTGCTGTGTGCCAATCTCACCTACAGATTCATTTTGTTCCTTGCCCCAGTTCACTCAACTTAAAATTCTATAAAATCAACTTTAAAACTTTAAAAACTTTTATATTTTATTGTATGGATTTTCACATATAGCTTTAAATTCCTTTTTTGGAAACAGAATGAAGGGTATATAAATATTTTCTCTTACTGTTTTATTAATGCAGTAATAAATTATTACAATTAATTATGTATATTAATGGTGTAAATAACATAATTTGGAGTTACCCATGATCAGATATCATTGATGCCTCTATAATTACATATGGTTTCTTTATTAGTTTATGACTTTGTACTTGGGGTTTACTAGTCCAGACAAACTGTATGTCTCATCATGAGTTTACCATAGCAACAGTGAAAGAGAGCAATAGAATTTTGAATATTAAATTTTTATCAGGGATTCAATGTGAGTTTGAAGGCTTGGTTATATTGGATGGACACAGTGCTTAATATAATACAATGAGTTTTTACTAAACAGAAGATAAAAAATTTGAAGATATGGGCATTAGCCATGAAAACTATCTTTAATTGGAAAAAGAAATCACAGGCCACTGTCAAACAGAAGAATGATGTGGAATATTATAGTAATTTTTTCTGAAATTGGCATCTAAATTATTAAATATACAAGTTTTCCCTTGACTTTTGTTATTTATTTTTTTTATTTTTCTAAGTAAGATACATCTGACACAACTGAAAAAGATATTATTTTTTGCATAGCACTTAACGTATTCCCTATTATACGTTAAGTAATTTTCCAGTTGGCTTGCAATTTTCCCTGTTCCTGATTGCTTAATTCTATACCCTATTCCATCTACATTGACAGTAATACTGAAAACAGCCTAACATTTATAAGATGCAAGTGAGAATAGCATTGCATGCCCTTACTAGAACCCAGTTAATTAATATTTATTTGGACAGCCTTACCCTCAGTTTGTTTATATAATATCAAAAACAATACTGATCCAAAATAAGTTAAAATAAATTGGACATACAGACTTGAATACGAAGCCACTAACTGATTTTTTCACATTCTGTCTTACTGCTTTCATGCTTCATGGTTTCTCCAAACAATAATTTCATGGGAAATACATCAAATTATTCTCTCACGGTAGTATCCTTTCTGGAATAGAGAAAAGATATACAATGTAAACAAAAATGACATTAATAAAAAAGTCCTTGTACTATTTCTCCACCCCAACCACTGTTCTTAACTAATGTGAAAACTACTTTCGGTAAAGCCCTTGGAAGCAGTGGTACTGCATTATACTGTTTGGCAGGCCCTAGCAGCCCATAACACTGTGGTCTGTAGATCGTAGGTACTAAGAGTTTTTAGGTCCTTCTAGACTCTGAGACAAAACCATCCTCCAGAAATTCCTCCTTTTATTGGATCAGCATCTACTAATGAAGCACTTTCTCTATATCAGACATAAGAGATACCATTATGACATGGCAGGTGAAGATCCTGCCACCATGAGATTGGGATGCTCCCTGACAACGCAGCACTAAAAATAATGTTAAGTCTGGGCTATAAGAAAGAAAAGGGATTATTCTTTTCTTAAGAAATTTTAGCTATATAAAATGTGTGATCAATCGATCTATATGAAACTCAATGTCCAAAGGACAATTGGTAATGAGAAAATGAGGCGATATCAAACACTGAAAACAAATAGCTTAGAAATATGGAAACCATAAGGATATTCTGTGCAATCTCATTCAGATTCCTTAATTAATCTTGGATTTTTTGCATTATCAGAAATAATTACATAATGTTTGGGAAAAGGCTATAACTTTATGAACAATCAATCAGGAGTGATGAGAAGAATGTCATGTAAAGTCAATAGCTATCAATGGTAAAAAAGAATAAACTAGTGAAATGAAGAATATTCCATTCCCCACCTTGTCCATTTTATGAGCCAACCTCATGTCTGATTTAAATTGAAGTAAATTCCAGATAATTAGAAAAATGCTGCAGATGTCTTTCCCCTTCTAATAGTATTCTGTCGTTTCCCTACAAATCCATAGACAGATAAGAAATATTTTAAATACCTTCACAGCACAAAATACAGCATTGACACACTCAAATTCCCAGTAACAAGTGAAATAATAAGGTGTAGAAAAATGCCAATCTTGGCCTCACCAAACCATCCTCCCAGCTCCAGAAAGCAGTAACAATTTAATCAGTTGGCCACTTCAATGACATTGAAAAACAGTAATGAAACCATTCTTCTTCATAATTCAATAACATAATTCGTACTAGAGAATTTAAAATGGATTGCACACATTTAAAAATACATTTTTATTTTTATTAAATATATTTTATATATCACCAGAGGGAGTAGCTAAACAGCTCCAATAGCACTGTAACTGACTGAAAGCCTGAACTCAAGCAAAAAAAAAAAAAAAAAAAAAAAAAAAAAGCAAATTTCAAACTCTATTTTGTATTTTAACAGGATCAGTTAGCAAGTTTAAATTCCCTCCGCTCATTGTGCTCTCAAGTTACAAACGAGATCTAAAACCATAAAGTAAAAGCAAGAAGCAAATGATTTTCAGATTCTCTGACGCTGGAGAAAATATATACAACGGGTTATGTGAAGAGATGACCTTTATCTGCCAAAGTAATCTGAATATATTTCATACACATTTTTGAGTACTCTACGAGAAAGCAAATTGTGTGAGATAAAGTTGTTAGAATCAAAGTTAAAGGCGACCAAATGTCACTTCATTTAAAACGTAATGTTAGAGAAATAAATTAATGCAATGTAACCAGTCATAAAAATGCAGAAGGGATCCTTTTTATGTTTCTCTATTTCTATGACTGTTAGTAAGAAGCGCGGAGTACAGCTTTGCTGTACCATAAGATACCCCGGTATCGTCATGTATAAGACCTTCAGATTTAACCTGACCTCCTCAGAATGGATATCCACACTACAGTATGTTAGGAGACCTTTTTGATACCACTTTGATAATTCTTTGCAAACCTCCATTAGAAACAGAGAAAAGCCACTTCAAGAGTGTGCACTTACAGCTTACTGTTTACCTATACACTCATAAGATCAAAACCCCTGGTCTTACTGTTTTTGTTAACAAGGAGCAGTAAAAGTCTTCCCACATACTGAGTTTTGGTTTCCATTTTACAATCTGAGATGACAGACGGCACAAAAATGATGAGAAAACTGTGGGGAGGCTTCCAGAAGATTGATTCTCTCATCAGCTGATTCTTTTCTAGTTAGTCTTTTATTGACTACAAAGGTATAGCCAATGCAGAAAAGGAAAACCAGACTGCCCTGTTTAATCCTGAGGGCATTGGCAAAAGGTGATCACTTTTTGAGAAAACAGAGGCCTACAAGGAAATCAGCACACTGTATGAGCCGTTAAGCTGATTTAAACACACAAGGGATGCCTGGGGTTGAGCGCAAGATCTCTGAGGTGTGAGATGAGAATGAAACCATTCCACAGACTAATATTACTGAGCTTTAGTAGCAGGTGGTACAGTTGATCAGTCAGGAACCTGTCATTTGGAGAATAGGCCAATATATCTGAGAGACACGAAAAATCCTTCATTTTTTTCCTCCTTCTCACCAAGAGTAAAAATATTGCGATTTTGAACTTTGAGCAATTATCAACTACAAGTTTCCACAATTTAGGCACCCATAAGAAGTGAGCAAAACTAAAATACGGCTAAATTTTCTGATATTTGCCTAAGATTGCAAAATATAATAACTCGTAGTGGCTGAGCCAGATATTTAGTTGTGATTTAAGTCCATCTGGAATGAAGCCTTTACATGTTATCAGCATAACCTGCAATCCAGACAGCCCAGAAAAATCCACATGGAATTTGCGTAGCCAGAGAGAGAAGTAAAGACTCACATTTCCCTTTCTGTTTTGCTGATTTTGTGGTTTGGATGGTTGGTTTTGTTATTGGCATGTTATTACTTAAACAATTGTACAGAAAAATCTGCAGTTCGACAATATCCATTTGCTACCTGGAGTCTTAGAGAGAGGATGAAATGTTAAAGTGGGTTATTAACTTATATTTATAATGGCACCACCTGACCTATCATTCCCCATTTGCTAATTCCTACAGACAATTCAAAAACAGAAGACTGAAGTGACAAATTGAATAAATTAGAATAGATGAAATACCACATGTTTTAAAAGGGTATTTTCACTACACCCTCCTCTGTACCATGAACATTTTGATTCACAATAAAAATTAATAAGGATATTATTAATATTTCATTAAAACTAAGATACCATCAATTTCAAATGCACCTGATTTCAAACCTGTTATGCCCTAAAAATGGGAAGATACAGTATTTGATTTTGCTTTTACTTACTGTGAGTTAACCGGAGAATTCCTAGATACAGCAGTCTTCTTTTCAGATAATCTTTTAGGACAGTACATATCATTAGTGACTATACGCACAATTATTTTTTGAATGTCCGCTAGGTATCTTGTAATTTCCTCAATTCAGGAGAATAGGTGTGTGTGTGTGTGTGTGTGTGTGTGTGTGTGGTGTGTGCGCGCACGTGTGTGTGTGGTTTAAAGGCAATAGAAGAGTTGAAGAAAATTTGCTTTATCCACTTATCTATTTACCTCTTTACCAGAATGTTTTGATAATAGAGCCCAGAAATAATATAACAAAAATATCAGAAAGAAACATATGCAAGAAAAAACTTTGCAGAGCATAAATTCCTCTTACAACTTTAACCAATTAAGTGTTACACATTTTTTTAAAAACATATTTGCAATATACGGCCTTCTCATTACTTCTCCCAGCTCTTTGGTTTGAACCTTGACATAACGTACTAAGGCTTACATGTATGAACTCGAATTAAACGAAATTGTTTTCTCTGACTACCATCCTCTGTCTTTATGACTCCCTCACCTCATTACACCTACTGATTTCATATTGTCCCAGGTCCATTGATACCTGCCTATTGTAAAAGCCAATCAGCTCATCTCCCTTCCGACTTCTCTATTTCTCTATCTCTGGTTAGCCATAATAAAGATCTGTCTTTCTTCATGTTAGAGATGATATCTCCAGACGTTCTGCTTTTCAGAAAATGGCCAAGCAGCACACATGCCTACACCAGAATGGTAGCATTCACGGGGGCAAATTCAAGGAGCAGGCATCATGGCAGGTGTTTAGGCCCATCTGCCCCATCACATACTGTGAAGAGCACAGAAACCTGTCAGGATTCCTGGTGAGGATCGAAGGCCCTGGGACTGTGGAAACTTTAAAACTGAAGATCAAGGAAGCCTTGCCCCTCCTCTGGCATGACCAGAAGTCAGAGTACAACGATACAACTGTGACCTGCCAGAGACTGACTCCAAACTTAACCTGGCAGTACCAGCCCCTCCCCTGACACAATCCCAGGGCCAGAGAAGAGCCATGCAGTTGTGTCACGTGACAAGCACCGTGTATCACCTCTCCTGAGTGAGGAAACACCACTCCCTTCACTGGCGTGGTAAGAAAGCTGAGGCCCAAGTCTCATAGAGGAAACCTGACCACACAGCAAGCACAATGTATCAGCCTTCACGGCCCCTTCCGAGGCACGATGTGGGCCTGAGAATCAAGCCTCCTCATTGACCAGGATCGGTTGCCTGAAGCATTGGGTCTTGGCCGGTTTCCGTGGAACTTTATAGAAAGCTAGTGCCTTCTCTGGATGGCCAGGCTGCTGGAGTTATGTTTTAAACTTTATCTCGCAGGGATTAAAAAATCAAAATGACATGGAGGTTCTGATAGTTTATTTTCACAGTTTATACGGTTTCATCTCCTGTTCCCTTTCTGCCAGGCATCGCAGGGAAAGTCAGGAAACTGTGTCCAGTTATTCCAATATCAGTTGGGTCCTTGACTGCCCTTTGCAGCAATCTTTATTTAATTTCTATGTTGTTTCCTACAATGTTAATTATAAACTTGCCCTCTCTTTGCAGACTCTCATTCTCAGGAGAAACTTTGCCCCTATAATTACAGAATTTTAGAAAATAAACATCGTCAATGTTTCGATTCCAGCCTCTAAATATTTCTTCATATTTATTCATTCCTTTTCTTGTTTTGTTCTTTCTGTATTAGAGTACACAATCCTTTTCTCCTTCAGCCATATATTCTATTAGTTATCCACAATAGCTCTCACGCCTTCAGTTTCTTATTTATACATTTCCCCTCCACTCGTAAATGTGTTCCCATGAGTGAAAATATAATTTAATAAAATATCTCTATTTGTCCTCCAGCCATTTTTGCTCCATATCATTCTTCTCACTGAAAACTTCTTAAAAGTCTTTTTCTGTGCCTTGATTTTCGTTTTTTACCCATTCACTCATCTCTTAATTCCTATTAACCTGGGTCCCACCACTGGAAATGCTCCGTTTAAGATATACAATATCAGCGATTACTAATGAGGGTGAAATCTGTTCAGTGCTTTATAAATACGAGCTCATTCTTTTTTTAATGTATTATTTATTTTTGAGAGAGAGAGTGAGCAGGGGAGGAACAGAGAGAGAGAGACAGGAGATCCAAAGCGGGCTATGCACTGAAAGCAACAAACCCCTCGCAGGCTTGAACTCTCAGCTACAAGTTCATGACCTGAATAGAAGTCCAAGGCTCAACCGACTGAGCCACCCAGGTGCCTGAATATGAGATCATTCTTATCAAATGTCCTCAAATTTTCAGTTCTCTTCCTGTCTCTGATTGCTTATTAGCTGAACCTCAGATCAGAGCCATTCCTCCTGCTTTAAAAATCATTTTATCCCAAGGGTGCCTGGGTGGCTCAGTCATTTAAGCCTCCGACTCTTGCTTTCTGCTCAGGTCATGATCTCACTGTTGGGTTTGTGGGATGGAGTCCCACTTTGGGCTCCTAGGGATTCTCTCCCTCGCTCTCTGCGCTCCCCCACTCACACCCCCACGGGCACACACACACTCGTGCGTGCTCTCTCTCTCTCTCTCTCTCTCTCAAACATTTTTGAAAATCATTTTATCCCATATCTTATCATATTTAGACTCGCCCATACCAAATAAAGGTATTCAAAGAATTAACAAGGATATAAGCAAATTAATGATGCAATTAATGCATTTAATTGCAGTAGCATAAAAAACAGTACATGAATCTGGTTAGTCTCCTCCTCCTCTTATACATTTGGTGCTTACTATGAGGACAAACAAAACTATGAATCTGCCCAAAGAAAATTTTATGTATATATTTTTGTAAACTATGGCTTTAAAAATAAGCTTTGCCAGCTGCATATTTGTGTTGCTTTGCATTAGGATTAATTAATTCTTTATGGTATTTTAGATGTTTTGTGAAATAAAGTCTTTAAATGATTCCTCTAACACTGTGGCAGCTTTTGCTTTCAGCTATGCATACATTATATATGACATGCATATTTAATGTAAATATTTCACGTATAGATGCAAAGCATGATTGCACAATTTACCGCTTACCTTCAGGGGTGGGAGTTAAGAGACATTTTATTTTTAGAAGAAATTTCTTGGATTAAAGCTGGACAGACCTTCTCACTGCCAAACCAAATGTAATGGTAAAAAAGGAAACTCCTGGCAAATGTAGACGTACAATGGAATTGATGTATAAAATAATAGCCTTGCTTAGCTACAGTACCAAAAAAATATATTTTCATGTTTCCTTTGCCAAATAGGGGTGGAAAAAGTAGCAGGAGGAAAATTTTATTTCTCAGTCTCTAAAAGTAGAAAGGAAAATTCTGTGTAAGAATACATAAATTGTAAATGTCATTTAACAGATATCACATGTGAAAGTGCCTTCAGTGCACTATTTCCAATTTGCTTAGACAACTTGAAAGTAAAACATCAAGATAAGTGCCCGTAACTTGCCCCAGAAAGGCCAAGCTTTAAAGAGAAACAGTATTTTCTGATTTAACTTATTACTATTGATTCACAAGGGGGAAGTTGCATTCAAATACGTATTTTCAAAATAACACATCATACACTAAAAACATCAAAATACATTGAAACAGTGTTTAAAGAAAGAAGGATGAGAATAAAACTATCATAATTCACATGCAAACATATCCATTCCAGCTCCCACTGACAGCCTAAAATATGAACAATTTCTTTTAATTTACACTTGGTAAAAATCCAATTAAAGTCAATTGTGAGAAGAAAAAAGCATCTACCAAATATTTACTTTTAACATGACGTTCAAAGTTCTTTTGTGTCTCATTCCAAGTTGTAACCTTCTCATTTAAACAGCTCAATCATGTAGTCGATCACAGAAGCGTAATTACTGCCTTACCTCATTCGATCTTGCTTTTCATGCCCCGCCTCAGTGCAGGTAGCACTGAACCATAGTTATATGTCAGGAAGACTGCCGGCTGGAAGACTGTGCTGTACATCTCACAGGGGAGTTTTCAATAGAGCCCAATTTTAAATAGTTACACAAGCATTGCTAAGCAGGTGGTTCAAGGAAGTCCGGATTCTTGTACTTGCACATCTCTTCTCCCAAACCAGGCATACACATCAGATTCAAGTTTAGTCTCCATAATGT
Organism: Felis catus; assembly: GCF_018350175.1. Classification (NCBI taxonomy): domain Eukaryota; kingdom Metazoa; phylum Chordata; class Mammalia; order Carnivora; family Felidae; genus Felis; species Felis catus. Next base: position 153,350,695 of record NC_058375.1, read on the forward strand.
GAAACCAAGCCACATTTGGGACATTCTTTAAATAATTCATTATATGAATCTATAAACCCAGACTATTAACTGTCTCTGTAATATTCTGGTCCTTCCAGTTCTAAATAGATCACTTTTCCCAACTCATATACTGAGCTGAAGGGACACGGTTTTTTGCAGAATGTTTATATTATCTTCATGAGAAAAGATATGAACGTATTAAAAAGGCTTCAGCAATAGGGGCACCTGGGTGGCTCAGTTGGTTAAGCATCTGACTTTGGCTCAGGTCATGATCTCACGGTTTGTGGGTTCAAGCCCCTCATCAGGCTCCATGCTGACCGAGTGGAAGCCTGCTTGGGATTTTCTCTCTTTCCCTCTCTCTGCCCCTCCCCCACTTATGCTTTCTCTCTCAAAACTAAATAAACTTAAAAAAAAGGTTTCAGCAATATGAAAGGACGGAATAAAGTTTAAAAAAAAACCACTGTAAATCCAAAGACATACTTTGAAAGAGCTTAAATATAATAAAGATGGAGAAAAAATATACCAGACAAATATGAACCAGAATATCCAGGTAGCAATTTTAATATCTAATGTTCTCAAACTTAAGACAAAACTATATTTAAAAAAGAAAAAAAAGATACTGTATTCTGATCAAAGACATAAGAAAAAATACATAGTATGATGAACATTCTAACATATAGTTAACTATATAGCCTCATAATATATCAAGCAACTTAAAAGAACCATAAAAAAAATTATTCTAGCTGTTGATTTTAAACTTCATGAAGATACAAACAAAGCAACCAAATAAAACTATGTGCAGAAATATCAAACATCTGAAAAAAGCAATTAATGAGCTTGAGATTATATATAGAACTGTACACCCACAGATAGACAAGACATATTGTTTTTGAGCACATACAGAACACTAACAAAAATAGTTCACATATTCAGTCATGAGGCAGCAGTAATAAATCCCAAAGGACAATATTATGCATTTGTTCTCTGTCCTCAATGCAACAAAATTCAAAATTATAACGGAAAGATAATTTTAATTTCCTACATATATTGGAAATTAAAGAGCACACTATTAATTAATTCCTGGGTCAAAATAACATAAGTTAAGACGTATTTTAGAACTTAATGACAATGAATACAGAGCATGTCAAACTACGTAAGGCAGAGATGAAGTGAAATCATAGTTTAAATGTGTATATCAGGAAACAAGGAAGATTAAATACAACTGAACTCATGTTTAAAAAAGAGAGAGGTGAGGGGCGCCTGGGTGGCGCAGTCGGTTAAGCGTCTGACTTCAGCCAGGTCACGATCTCGCGGTCCGTGAGTTCGAGCCCCGCGTCGGGCTCTGGGCTGATGGCTCGGAGCCTGGAGCCTGTTTCCGATTCTGTGTCTCCCTCTCTCTCTGCCCCTCCCCCGTTCAAGCTCTGTCTCTCTCTGTCCCAAAAATAAATAAACGTTGAAAAAAAAAAATTTAAAAAAAAAAAAAAAAAAAAAAAAAAAAAAAAAAAAGAGAGAGGTGAGAATAACAATACCTAAAGAATCAAAAGAAAGAAATAATAAAGAAATCAACAAAGTTAGGAATAAAAATGGAGACAAGTAGCAGAAACATAGCTATTCCTTGGAAAAATTAATAAGAAAGATTTTAGGGGTACCTAGATGGCTCAGTCTGTTAAGCATCTGACTCTGGCTCAGGTCATGATCTTATGTTCCGATGAGTTCGAGCCCTGCATGGGGCTCTGTGCTGACAGCTCAGAGCTTGGAGCCTGCTTCGGATTCTGTGTCTCCCTCTCTCTCTTCCCCTCCCCTGCTCACATTCTGTCTCTCTTGTTCTTAAAAGTAAATAAACATTAAAAAATTTTTAAAAAGAATAAATAAGCATTAAATTTTTTTAATTAAAAAAATACAAAAGATTTTAGAAAAATTGACCTAAAAAAGAGGAAAGATATAAATAAACACAATGCAGAACAGAAAAAGGAAATAAGACATATAACAGGTTTAAAAATTAAAGTATTATATCAATTATATCAATAAACTTGAATGGCTATGTAAAATGGATATATTTCTAGAAAATTATAAAACGCCAAAATTGACAAAAGATAAAATAAAGCACCGAATAGGTCACTAAATCTTACAGAAACAAATGTTAGCCATATGGATGGCTTTACAGGTCAGTTCCACCAAACTTTCAATGAATAGCTAATATCTGTCTTGTACAATACATATACAAAAAATAGACAATACATATATATATTTTTTAATTTAAAAAGAAGAAAAAAAGGGGCTTACCTAATTTATGGGACTACTGTAATGCTAATATGATGCAAATGAGCAAAATTATGAGAGCTTTTCACTTATAAACATGCAAACAAAATTCTTAAGGAAAATATTAACTACAATTCCGAGAAAATATACCATGATTAATTACAATAATGCAAGAGTGTTTCACATTCCAAATGTATGTTCTATCACATTATTATTAAGAAAAAGAAAAAATATGATTTCCTCAGGTAACAATTTTAAAAACTTTTGGCAACCTAGGAAAAAAAAAACAACAGGGGAGTCTCTTAAGGAGTAGGTAAACTACGTGTTAGTTATCTATTACTATATAACATATTGCCCCAAATTTTGACAACTTAAAGCAACTAACATTTATTATCTCATATTTTCTGTGAATCAGGTAAGTGGAAACAGATGAGTTGGATGGCTCTGTCTCAGGGGCTCTCACGAGGCTGCTATCAAGATGTGTCCAGGGCCATAGTCAATTCACAATCCCACTGAAGGAAGATCCATTTCCAAACTCACTCACATAGCTTTTGACAGACCTCAGTAGAACTGTTTCCAAGCTCATCCACATGTCTTCACTGACCACAGAAAATCTACTTCCAGCTCATTTATGTGGGTCTCTCCACAGGGCTACCTCATGAGATGGCAACTGATTTCTCCCAGAGCAAGTCGAGAGTACTACACCCGTGACAAAAGCAACAGTCTTTGTTATAACCTAATCTTGGAAGTGACATCCTATCACTTCTGTCATATTTTATTCATTAGAAGTAAATAAATAAGGTCACTCCACGCTCGAGGAAAGACAAGTACACAAGAGCATAAATACCAGAAGGCAGGGGGTATTGGGGGACATCTTAGGGGCTATCTACTAACACGGGATATACCAAAACCTACACCACTGGAGGAAATGTAATTGGGAAACTAGAATATGAATGCATTCAATGTGAGATAAAGAATAAGACAAAGAGGCCTATTGTCTTTACGCACACTACTTTTAATGATTGATACACTCTGTTGGTCTTGGACAACATAAGGGAATACAGAATATTGAGTGAGATATATGAATTGGGAGAGAAGACACAAACTATCCAGACATGAAGATCTACCTTAAAAAAATCAATAACTATAAAACATTTAGCAAGTTTACCAACTAAAATATCAACCTACAAACTTAAAAATATTTATTTAAATCGGCAATAATCCAATAAAATATGACTTTAAAATAAGATACTATTCACAATAGCAATATAAATCATAAAATACCTAAGAAGAAATGAAAGCAAGAATATAAGTTTTCTCTTTAGAGGAAACAATAAAATTATAATAAATGACTATATTAGTCAGTTCCAAGTACTATAACAAAATACTATTGACTAGTGGCTTAAACTGACAGATATTTATTTCTCATAGTTCTGGAGCCTGGGAAATTCAACATAAAAGTGCTGGCAAATTCAGTTTCTAGTGAGGGACCTCTTCCCGGCTTGCTTGTGACTGCCTTCTTATTGTACACTGACATGGCAGAGAAAGAAAGCTTTGGTCTCTCTTCCTTGTCTTATGCCAACACTAATCATATTATGGGGGCCCCAACCTCATTACCTCATTTAAACCTAACTACCTCCTAAAGGCCTCACCTCCAAATACCATCACATTAGAGGTCAGAGTTTCTACATTAATTTGGAGGGGACCACAAACATTCAGTCCATAACAAGAACATAGCTGTTTATTTGAATAAATGAAGGGACATTCAATACCTTGGAAGGGATGATTTCATATTATTAAAAAAAATCAATTAAAATTCCAGTTGGATGTTCTTAAGTAACCTAAAAAACTTACTCTAAAGTTTCATGGATGCATAAAGGTTGATGGAAACCAATCCAACCTTATAAATGTCTTCCCAGACATAATCCATATATAAATTTAAAGCCATAAGAAAGTGTGCTATTGATACAATATTAATAAAACAATATGAAAGAAAGACAGACCCTGGCATATATGTGAACATTTTAGACCCATTAATAGTCAAATAATGTTTTTTTAATGTTATACCAATATTGCATTCCTAGGATAACCTGATGACAACATATTAGTACCTTTATGTATGGTTACATTTGGTTTGCTAGAATTTTATATGTATGCTCATCAGGGATATTAGTCTGTAGTTTTATTGTAGTATCTTGTAGTTTAGGTATCAGGTTAATGAAGGCTTCATAGAATATATGGAAAAGTCTCTCTCTTTTTCTATTTTCTGAAGAGTTTCTGGGAAGTGGTATCATTTTTTCCATAAATATTTATTAGAGGTCACCAGAAAAGCCATCTGGACCTGTAATTTTCTTCACAAGAATATATTTAACTATAGATTCAACATCTTTAATAGATATAGGACTAGTTGTGTTATTTATTTCTTCTTGAATAAGCTTTAATAATTTATGTTTTTCAAGAATTTTTCCCATTTCATGTAAGTTGTCAAATTTATTGGCAGAAAGTTGTTCATAAATTTCCTAATTATCTCTGATATGTGTAACAAAGTTGTTTCTCAAATTCTTGATGTTGATAACTTGTATTATCTCTCTTCTTTCTGTTCATTCTGTTAATTCAAAAGTTTACCAATTTTATTGACTTTCTCAAAACACCAGATTTTCTTTTCACTGATTTTCTCTATCGTTCTCTGTTTTCAATTTTATTGACTTCCACTCTAATGTTTACTTTTTCCTTTCTCTCTGCATTTAGTATTTAATTTTCTCTTTTTTTTTCTCCTACCTACTTAGTATTTAATTTCCTCTTCTTTTTCTAGCTACCTAGTATTTGCTAATTACTTCAAGTTGAAGCTGAAGTAATTAACTTGAGACCCTTCCTGTTTTCTAATATAGGCATTCAGTGCTATAAATTTCTTTGCAAGCACTACTTTAGCACCATCTCATAAACTTTGATATGTTCTCATTTTCGTTCATCTCAAAATTCTTTCTAATTTCCCTTTTTATTTCTTCTTTGACCCATGAGTTATTTACAAGTGTGTTCTATTATTTCCAAATATCTGGCTACTTTCCAGACACCTTTCTTTTATTGATTTCTAAATTACTTGCACGGTAGCCAAAGAATACATAATCTATGACTTAAATCCTTGCATATTGGTTGAGACTTGCTTTATGACTCAGAATATAGTCTATATTTGTAAATGTTAACGTATGTTTAAAACAAATGTGTATTTTGCTATTTTGTACTTTATGTTTTATAAATATTAATACCTTCAAATGAGTTAGTTGTAGTGTTCAGATTTTCTATAGCCTTACTCATTTTTGTCTATTTGCATGGATTATTGAGAGAGTGAGAGAGAGAGATGTTGAAATCTCCAGCTATAATTGTAAGTTTATCAAGTTCTCCAAGCAATTCTCTCAGTTTTTGCTTTATGTATTTTGGGGTTCTGCCATCTTAATAAATTGATCCTTTTTCATTATGAAATAGCATTCTTTATCTATAGGAATATTTTTGGCTCTGAAATCTAGTTTGTCTGATGTTAATATATCTGTGATTTGTTTTGATAAGTATTATAATAGTATATGGGTTTTCATCCTTTTACTTTTAACTTATTTGCATACTTACATTAAAAGTACATTTCTTATACTCAGCAGATAATTAGTTCTTGTATCTTTGTCCAATCTTACAATATCTTCCTTTTAACTGGTATATTTAAACCACTGACACTTAATTTAGTTTATTGATATGGTTAGATTTAAATCAAATATCTTATTTGTTTCCCATTTGTCATATTCTTTGCCTCTTTTTTCTTCTTTTTACTGTCTTCTCAAGGTTGGATGAATCACGTGAAAGAGGAGCATGATGAAAGAAGTAGAGAGAAGAGATGATCCTTCTTAATCTAAGTGGAAACTTTCAGTAAAATATGAATGTGAATTTCAGAAGAGTACTCTAAGCTGGAGATAATAATTTGAGAGTCATCTGCATATTCTTGGTATTTAAAGCCTTGAAACTAGATGTAATCACTTGCAATGGGAGTATGAATGATAAAGATAAGATCAAGGAAAAGTCCTAGGCTACTCCATTGTTACGAGGGAGAGAGCTAAGGAAGAACCTGCAAATGCTACCCATAAGAAATCACAAGAGACATTGCAGATTAATCATATTAGGGTGTTGTCGTGGAAGCCAGGTGAAGAAAGACTTTAAAGAGAAGGATCAATTATTTAAAATGTTGCTTTAGTTCAATAAGGATAAAGACTGAAAAGTGACTGATAGATTTAACAATGTCGAAGGCTTTGATGATTTCAATAAGAACAGATTTGGTACAAAGGAAAGGACGAGGCAGATTTGAATAGATTCAATGGACAATGGGAGAGAAAATGTTGGAATGAGTGACTATAACTTTTTTCAGAGAGTTCTCTTGTAAAAGGGCTTATTTAAGGCCAATTTACTAACAACTCATTTGTTGGATAATGGGAATAATATAGTAGAGAGGCCAAATTATCAGAAAACAGGAGAGAATGTTTCATTTCTCAATCCATTTTATGATCCCGGCATAAACCAAATCCCAAACCTGAGAAAACATATGAAACAAAAATTCTAGAATACCCTTCATGAATACAAACTATAAGTTCCTAAGAATATTAGCAAATTGAATAAAACACCAGAGAAAAAATGACAATACATCATGACCAAATAAGTATCTTTTATTCCTGGAATAGAAAGTTGGTTTAACATCCTGAAATTAGTCAATGTAATTTACCATATTAACTGAATAAAGGAGAAAATTACATGACTTTATAAAATTCAATATCCTTTCATAATAAAAACTCTAAGAAAAATAGGAATAGTAAGGAATTTTTTAAATTGATAAATGGTTCTTTAAAAATATATGTAATGGTTATATATATATATATATATATATATATATATATATAGTTCATGGTAAAAAATTAAATTGGTTTCTCATAAAATTGGGAACAAAGTCAATATGCTCACTTTAACCACTTCAATGTATTATTTCACAGAATGTCCTAGCCATTTCAATATAACCAGGGGGAAAAAAAGGTCATGAATATCTAAAATGAACAAGAAAAATTACTCATATTGGTAGATATATTATTCATATAGAAAATATCAGTCAATGTGCAAAATAACTACAAAATTAATAAATGAATTTAGCAAGGATATATGACACAAATTCATCTAAAAATAATTTATTTTTATATTCTAGTAGAAAACTAGTGGAAAAAGGAATTTTAAAATCTCTTTTACAAAACCAAAAATTATGAAAAAAACTAGTAAAGGATATTTAAGACATGTACACCGAATACTACCCCCCAAAAAAAACGCTAAGGGAAATTAAAGACTTATGCCATGTTCCTGAATTTGAATCCTCAATATTATTAAGATGACAATCGGTCCTTAGGTTCAAAGCAATTCCAATAAAAATTCCATGTGTCTTTTTCTATAATTTGACAAATTAATTCTAAAATTTGCTTGAAAATGCAAAGGACCAAAATTAACAGAAGCAATTTAAAAACAATGACAAAATAAAAGAACCCGCCCTACTTGATTTTAAGTCTTACTATAGAGCTAAAGTAACACCGGGACACTTGGATGGTGTAGTAAGTTAAGCATTTGACTCTAGGTTTTCGGCTCAGGTCATGATCTCGCAGTTTGTGAGTTCCAGCCCTGCCTCAGGCTCAGCACTGTTGATGCAAAGCCTGCTTGGAATTCTCTCTTTCTCTCTGCCCCTCCCTGTTCTCTCTCTCTCTTTCTGTCTCTCTCTCTCTGTCTTTCTCTCAAAATAAGTAAACTTTTTTAAAATGCTAAAGTAATCAAGACAATTTAGGATTTCCAAAAACAAAACAAAATGGGGTGCCTGGTTGACTTAGTCAGTTAAGCATCCAGCTCTTGATGTCAGCTCAGGTCATGATCTCACAGTTCCATGAGTGGGAACACTGCATCAGGCTCTGCACTGATGGCATGGAGCCTGCTTGGGATTCTGTCCCTCCCTCTCTCTCTGTCCCTCACCCTCTTCCACACTCTCTCTCTCTTTCTTAAAATAAATAAACTTTAAAAAAAAGCACACACATATAGAAATCTAGATCAATGGAATAGAATACTCCAGATATAGGCCTACATAATGCGATCTACTGATTTTGCATGAAAGTAACAAGGGAATTCAACGGGGAGAAGAAAGCCTTTTCTACAAATTGTGTTGCAATAACTGGAAATTATGCAGAAGAGTGAACAATGACTTCACATCTAACACAAAATTAACTGAAAATGGATTACGGACATAAATATAAGACCTAAAATAATAAAATACTTAGAAAAAGAACATTGGGGAAAATCTTTGTGACTCTGGCAAAGTCCAAGTTTTCTAACATTGAACACGGAAAGCTTGAGCCAAGTTGGAGAAAATGAACAACTGTACGTCACCAATATAACAAACTTTGTTTTTTGAAAGATGTCATTTTTAAAAAGGAAACAACAGGGGCGCCTGGGTGGCGCAGTCGGTTAAGCGTCCGACTTCAGCCAGGTCACGATCTCGCGGTCTGTGAGTTCGAGCCCCGCGTCAGGCTCTGGGCTGATGGCTCGGAGCCTGGAGCCTGTTTCCGATTCTGTGTCTCTCTCTCTCTCTGCCCCTCCCCCGTTCATGCTCTGTCTCTCTCTGTCCCAAAAATAAATAAAAAATAAAAAAATAAATAAAAAAATAAAAAGGAAACAACAAACCACAGACTGGGGGAAGGCATTCAAAACACATGTAACACAAAAATCTTGTATACAGAATATTACAAATTCTTCTAACCCAATAATAAGAAAACAAAGAATCCAATAAAACTTAATGCAAAAGTATGTATATGAATGCCCAATAAGTACATTAATGCAAAAGTATGTATATGAATGCCCAATAAGTACAGTATTACTCACCAGAGAAATGAAAATTGAAATTAAAATGAGATACCTTTACATAACCGCAAGAACTGATCAAAATAAACAATCTCAGTGAGGACATAGGGCAACTAGAACTCTCTTGCAGCACTGATAAGCATATAAAATGGTATAATCACTTCGGAATATAGCTTGGTCATTTCTTAACTTGCTAAGTTAAGAAATGATCATGGCACTCAGTCATACTATTTCTTAGCATTGACCACAAAGAATTGAAAACATTTCTGTGCAAAAAACTTCTATGAACGAATATTCATTGAAACTTTATTAACTACAAGGAATTGCAAGTCTCATCTATACAAAGACTTGCAAATGAATATTCATTGAAACTTTATTTGTAACAGTTCCAAACTGGAAACAACTCACGCTCACCAACGGATAAGCGAAAAAACAAAGTGGGGCATATTTGCTCAATGGAATACTTCCTCGTCAGTAAAATAAACTAATGTTATATATAACAACATAGGTGAATCTCAAAGTAATTGTGTTGAGGGCAAGAAGCCAGGCAAAAAAATAAATGAGTAAAATAGTACGTGAATTAACATAAAGTTCTAAAACAATGCAAACTCAGCTATAACAGGTAAGTTTAATGGTTGCTTGAGGATGGGGCTGGTGAGAGGGATGGATTATAAAGGGACACAAGGAGACTTTTGGAGATGATGGAAATGTTTACTATCTTGATATTTGTAATGATCTCACAGATGCATACATAACACTGAAACACGTTTCAAGATGAGCACTGTCTAGTATAAAGAATTGTTGAATCACTGCATTATACACCTGAAACTAATAGAAAAATGTATGTTAACTATACTGGAATTAAAATTAAAAACTTAATTAAAAAGGTAATCTAATTAAACACTATATATTTTCAGTTTATTTGCCTTAAATTGCAATTCAAACTTTAACAATGTAGCCCCTATAAACATCTATTAAGCTACCAAATATAATTGAAAGTTATTATAGCCTCAACATAAAATGGACAGATACAATCAGTGGGGCCTTCTGAAGACAAATACCTTTGTAAAAATGTGTCAGCGTATATAGGAAAACTGAGAATTTTACTAAGCAAGGCAACTGGTTGTTTATTTCTTTTCATTTTAATTCCAGTAGAGTTAAAACATAGTGTTATATTATTTTACGTGTGCACTATAGGGATTTAACAATTCCATACATCATCGAATGCTGAGCTCAAGTACATTCCTTAATCCCCATCACCTATTTTACCCATCCCCCACCCACTTCCACTCTGGTAACCATCAGTTTGTTGACTATAGTTAAGAGTATGTTTCTTGGTTTGTCTCTCTCTTTCTTTTTTCCTTTGCTTATGTGTTTTTTTCTTAAATTCCACATAGGGAGGGGTGAAAACATATGGCATTTGTCTTTCTCTCACTTATTTCACTTAACATTGTACCCTCTAGATCCATCTGTGTTGTTGCAAATGGCAAGATTTCATTCTTTTTGTGGCTGAATAATATTCCATTACATATAGATCACATCTTCTTTATCCATTCTTCTATCAATGGACACTACTTGAGCTGCTTTCATAATTTGGCCATTGTAAATAATGTTGCTATAAACATGAGGGTACATGTATCTCTTTGAATTAGCATTTTTCTATTCTTTGGGTAAATACCCAGTAGTGCAATGGCTAGATCATAGGGCAATTCTATTTTAACTTTTTGAGGAAGCTCCATACTGTTTTCCACAGTGGGTCCACCAGTTTGCATTCCCACCAACAGAGCAAAAGGGCCCCTTTTCTCTACATCCTCGCCAACGCTTGTTTCTTAAACAAGGCAACTTATAAGCAGCAGATGTCATAAAAGCAACTGTTAGAGCACTGCCAGTCTCTTGGATATTTCTACCACTCCAGTATTACAAAAATCTTAGCACCTGCAATGCTCAGGAAAAGAAAGCAGCAGGGATAATAAGCCACAGGAGTAAGAAAAAAAACCTTTCAACTTAAATATAAATATATAAGTATATAAATATATATATATATATATATATGATGTAATATATAGCCATTTATATTATGAAAACCCCAAAGGTATTTCCACCTCTGAAAGGTATACTATCTTATCTGCTCACCCCTTCCCCTCTGCCTTTCTCTTCTCCAAGACCCAGCGTGCTTCATCTGGCTTTAGTCAGAGCCTTCTTTCTGGCTCTCTCTCTTCTTTTTTCTTTTTCAAATTTCAGAGGAGTCACAAGGATATTTTTAAAGCACAAATTCTTCATTTCATCACCCTGTCTTCAAAATGGACACAATACAATAACATTGCAGTGTTTTTAGGGATCAGAGGCTCAGCTATCTGTAGATGATAGAGAGACACATAGATGCATACTTAGATGGCAGATATGTAAATACACAGAAAGACAGACAAATATTCATTAAATGATAGCAATTAGTCAACTTAAAGTATGCAAACAGTATTTTCATCACCTAGGATTTAGACAACTGCTTTTCATGCAGGCATCAGCACACTCACACACACAAGATCGAACTATAGATTTTTGCCTTCTTACTTCACTGGGACTTCTTTCTGTAGTTAATATACAAAACCAGCTTCTCTTTGGAATTCCTTCACTAGGGTAGAGTAAGATTGGAAATCAAGTGTCACACACAAAAGTAAATCTGTAAAAAAAAAAAAAAACAAGCAAAAAACCAAAAAACGAAACAGGACCCTTTCTGCTAGAACTGTGGTTACTCTTCTCTTGACACTAAAACCTGACCTCTCTTAAAACAGTTTTGCAAGTACTTTTGAGGTAGAAGTCTGCCATAGAACAGATTTCTGGCAATTACTATGGGCAGCAGAAAGGAATAAATAATGGCTTATGAAGGGGCTCAGTTCGGGCACAATTTCATTTAAGCTAGTTGTGATCACTTGCGCCAGGGTTATTATATGTGGGTTCAACCTTTTATTTTAGTTTTCAGTTGTGTTCCACAGCTGGGCCATGGTTGGTGCTACTTACTCTATGGATGCTATATATTTAAAGACACTAGTGCATTGTATTTGTACTTGTGATCTTTCATCCTCCCCAATTTATTGATAAAGAATAGAATTGATTTTTACCACCAACCACCAACCCCACAAGAGGTATCAACCACAATGCTCTTTTTATTATTTCCTGCAGGTGTTGTCAGACTTTCCTGCTGGCACCCATTTTCTTAGATGGGTGTTCAAAAATTAGCTTTGTTTTAACACACACACACACGCACACACACACACACGCACACCACTAAATTTCTGCAAAAAATAAGAAGATAATCCAAATGTACAAATCATGATAATTGCTTCGGTTGGCAATTTAATAAAGAAGTAAAATTCTTGACATGGCACTTAAAAACAGTCTTTTTTGGGACAAAAAAGGGTTTTTTTAAGCTTCATTATCAAAGATTTCCTAAAATACAAACTAAAATATAAGGCTATTGTTACTAATTAATTGCTATGATTTCTATTGTTCTTTCCTTTATAGGCCAGAATACCATGGTTCTAAACAGTTTCATGATAAATCTGATGCATCAAATTGTCACTTGTTGGAGGAGACCATCTGTGCTTCAGTGTTGGCATTCTTCATCGCAGACTAATAAATTTGTCATATTAATAACTATTTCGCCAATAAATCCATGGATAGAAAATCTGATCATGGGATGTGGCGTTAACAAACTGTTACTTCAGCTTGAAACAAAAGCACCTGTTTTCCCAATTCTTAAGATCTGTAAGTTTCCTTGCAAATATTCATAATTCTGGTTTGCTCTGGAATAGACATACAAAGCCAAAGACTCTGTCCTATTTGCCAAAGACGCTGTCTGCCTAATGATACTTTGACTATCTGAAAATGCCATTATCTTATGCTAATGATGTATCACCATAGTAAGAAATAATTAATTATTCAAAAACATATGACTGCTTGGTAAGACACCCAGTGTAATGGGGTCAATACAACTTAGCAGCTAGTGTAAGTCACACTAATTTTGTGGAACAAACTGTTTATTTCATAATTTAATTTTACTAAGGTGTTTTGTTTGCTTTTGTTTTGTTTTTGCATATGTTATCTGGACAGTAAATATTTTACCACACTTTGCCCTATATAAAATTTAGAATTTTGCTGATCAAATATTTCTTCATGTAGATTTTTTAAGCTACTGGTTTCAGCAAAGAGAGTCCTTCACGTAGATTAAAATATTAAATATTTCTATAAGACTTATTATGAAATAATGGTCTTTATGACCCCTTTCTCTGTTTCCATTCCCCAGAGGCAATAGTTTTCAACTCTTTGTCCTGGTTAAATTCATTATAACTAATTCTTAAATTTCTTCGGCCTTAGAAGTTATTAATTGATTTCCCAGTATGGAAGATGCAAATTTAGTCATCTGTCAAACATCACTCACCTCCCAAACATAACAAATTGTATATCTCCAAAATTATTTCTATCTCTGAAATATATCTAAGTTCATTCATCCTCTCAATTTTTATATCATACTTTTAGTTAGATCAATATTCAAATCTTAGATTATTATGATTATTTGAACAGTATTCTTAGGTGAACGATGTGCCAGATGGAGATTGCTTTTGGTGGGGAGGAACAATTTTTTTTTACACTGAAGATAACATTTACCTTGTTTTTAACCTTTTTTGTGTTCTCTTTCCTACTAATTCAGCTCCAAGTCTTCCCCAAGCTGTCTACATTTTCTCAAGATGTTCAAATACCTCACAGGTCCTATCAATTCCCTCATTTTGAAGACAGGTCCCCTGGAGTCTTTTGACCTGCTTTCTATGTCTGGAGCACAGCTTTCACCCTGATGTCCCCTTTCACCAAGATCCTAGGGCAGTATCTTTTTCTTGAGGTAAAGCCATTCTTTCCTAGATTCTTTCTTGGTTTATCCACTCCTTCAGTTCTTGAGAAAGCATATATAAATAGTAAATTTCTTGAGAATTCCTATATCTAAAAATATCCTTGTCTACTTTACATGTAATTAATTGTGTATAAAATTCTAGGCTAAGTGTCCTTTTTTTTTCAAAACTTGAATGCCTAGATCCATTGTCTTTATTTTTTGGTATCATAATAGAGAAATCCATGAATATTTGGACTACTGATTCCTTGTATGTGATCTTCTTATTGTTTGTTTGTTTTTAAAGGTTTTGGCAATTGTCCCATTTACATCAGTGTTTTGATATTTCATGATGATAGGCTCAATGTGGATCATTTGTTCCCATTGAGTATGTTTTTATTGAATAGAGAAACTCACATCCTTCAAGTCCATGAAATTTTGAATAATTTCTTTGATGATATTCTTCATTTAACTTTGATCTCCCTTTCTGGTGTACCCGCCATATGGTTTTTGGACTTTCTAGCCTGATACTAAAAGTAATTTTTTCTATATATTAGTTTTGGTTTCTGATTCTATACGTAATGAGTCTTGGCAATTGATATTTACAGAGGGAACACCTAAAAATTGATTCAAAGTCTACGCTGGTGAGTGGTCATTGTCAACTAGGAGCCTGTCTATAGGTGAGCTGGCAGGGCTATTTCATTAAGGAAACTTGGATGCGAATTGTTTTAGGTTTTTTTTTCTTTGGCTACTCAGATTCCGCAGAATAGAATCAGCCTATCTCCTCCATGGAGAGTTATAAGCCTGGCTGTCAGTAGTTGAGATCCAAGGTGGGACAGAAACTGGCATTTCAATAAGAAAAACAATTGAAAAGAAAACCTACTTGAAATGATTGCAGTATGATAAAGAAGATAGTTCAAAATAACTTACAAATCAATAGTTTTATGTAATAGCAATAAACACATCTTTTAAAATATGTTCACACTTTTTATCATAATAAATCTAGTTGAAACAAATTTAAATGAATGAAACAGAAATTTGTTGGAACAGAAAATACGTAAATGCTCCCAAATAGGATTAACTGTATTACATATATTAGAATATATTATGTAACCTGCATTAGAAACAGAAATTTGTTGGAACAGAAAATACGTAAATGCTCCCAAATAGGATTAACTGTATTACATATATTAGAATATATTATGTAACCTGCATTAGATTTTATATTTTATTATACATATATGGCACCTGTCATTCATGGCTCAGTACCCAATTCTTGGTAATTTAAATAGAAAGAAAAAAAGGAAGGAAGAAAGGGAAAAAAGGAAGGAAAGAAAGGAAGGAGGGAAGGAAGGGAAGGAGGGGGGAGGGAGAAAGAAAGAAAGAAAGAAAGAAGAAAAAAGGGAAATAAATAACGGAAGAAAGAGAAGAGAAGAAAAGGAAGGAAGGAAGGAAGGAAGGAAGGAAGGAAGGGAAAGGACAAAGGGAGGAAGGGAAAGAAAAAGAGAGGAAGTAAGGGAGGGATTTATCTTTTCTAGTTCTTGCATTCCTGACCAGTAAAACAGAATGCCAGAATGTCAAATGTGTACTTTATTTACTCTCAGCATTTTTACTGGCTTAGTGGAAATGTCTTCATGTTGGAAGTGGCCAAGAATATGGAAGGCACTGAGAACTTGCTAACCAGTTTATACAGGATAGAAAATATTCTAAAGTCCCCTCCCTCCACAACTAATACTGTCCTTTATCAGATGTTGTAAATGCTGAAATACTGAAAATCAGAATTTCAAAACCATAAAAATAATGTAAATTTAGCTCTATGGCCATCTCAGTGCTTTTCAAGGCTCTGGTCTTTGAATAAGCCTTCAGAGTCAGAAGTGCTGAACATTTTTCTTTCTTATAAAAGGCAGTAGTAACCTGGCACAAACCAGAACAGTGCAGTCAGAAAGCCGGAGAAGTTTCTTTTGTTACATAGAACAAAGGAATGAGCTACACAGTTTAAAACCCATCAGGGTTTCTGGAATAAGTGAAACTTTTTTGTTTGTTTCAGAACTGTTAAAATTCTTATATACCAAAGGTTTTACAAACAAAATAGTCTATGTTCATGGTATCTCAAGGAAAGGAAACAACTTATTTGAAGAAAACTACCTTTTAAAAAAAAATCTGACTTATGGCCTTTTCTTTAGAGGGTCACATGACAAGAAGAAATAGATGTTCAAGACAATTCCTTCCCTTTCCTATCAATAATGCTGTCAATAATCAGTCAAGTAGAACCAAGATATGAATAAAAAGATGAAATCCTGACATCAAAACTTAATGCCATGCCTAAAACATGTCTCTCCCATCCTGAGACCACATCTCAAAAAAATTACTTAAAGTTATATCTTTTTGAACAATGCTTATGTAAGAAACACAAATATGGAGTAGTCATTGTATGACAAAACTTGTGATGAATCTGAAAACAATTTTAAAATATAAAGAATAAATCATCTCAATAAAGTTATAAGACTGAATATTATGTCACAGATGTGTGATGGGAATTAAAAAGTAAATACATTAATTTTCATCTGAATAGTTTAATTGTCTAAAATATACTGAAAGCAACAAACACATGGCAGAGAGAATGGTCAAGAAAGAGATTAATTTAAGATTTTAAATATAGAGGGTTAAATAAGTTTCAAAAACTTAACTAAAAAAACAGTACTTTGCATTCTATTTGTGTTTGGATTTGTTAGGATTCTTTCTTTTCATCTCAGGGATAAAAATAGAATTAAAAGCACACCGACTATCACAATAAGTATAAATGAGATCAAATTAAAATCCTAAATTAAGAATCAACTATATTTAGATGGGCTAAAAAAATACAAACTTTATCTGCTCACAAAAAGGTAGTTAAAAAGGTGAGAAAGTGTTAAAATATTATGTTAAATATTTAACATAAAATATTATGTTAAATGTTAAAAAATGTTAGAAGGATAGGCAAAATATAGAGATTAGATCTTCTCTTCTCCCAAAAAAATACTAAGAAGGAAGGGGAGGAGGAGGGAAGGAGGATAGAAGGAGGGGATGCGGAAGGGAGGCAGGGAAAGGTAAGAAAAAGTTGGTAAAAAAGAGAAAGGAAAAGGAAAAAAAAGAAGAAAAAAAGAAAGAAAAAAAAAAGGTCAAACATTAATACGCCCTTCCCAAATTAATTCCAGAAAGGTCTTTTTTAAAGTTTTACTATATGCATTTAAGTCTATGATCAATCTTAATTTTTGTACAGGTTGAGGTTTAGATTGAGATTCATATTTTTCTATAGGAATTACCAATCGTTCCAACCTCAGTGATTGAAAAGATTCTCTTTCCCCTATTGATTTGGTACCCTTTTCAAAAATCAGTGATCATTTTAGTGAAGCCCCCATAGTTTAATTTTGCTTTTGTTTCTCTTGCCTCAGGAGACATACCTAGATGCCAAAGAGGTTACTGCCTATGTTCTCCTCTAGGATTTTGATGTTTCCTGTCTCTCATTTACGTTTTTCATCCATTTTGAGTTTATTTCATGTATAGTATAAGACAGTGGTCCAGTTTCATTGTCTTGCGTGTAGCTACCGAGTTTTCCCAATACCATTTGTTGAAGGAATTTTTTTTTCCCATCGGATATTCTTTCCTACTATGTTGAAGATTAGTTGACCATATAGTTGTAGATTCTATTGTTTCATATTGGTCTGTGTGTTTATTTTTGTGCCGGTACCATACTGTTCTCATCCCTGCAGCTTTGTGATATAACTTGAAGTCCAGAATTGTGATGTCTGAAGCTTCACTTTTCCTTTTCCAGGGTTTTTCTGACTCTTTCAGATCTTTTGTGGTTCCATACAAATTATCATATTTGTGTGGATATATTTCTGAACTACCTCTTTTGTTCCACTGATTTATATATATATTTCTTCACCAATACCACCCTGTCAATGCAGAGGTCTTTCACATTTTTCTGAATTTATTACAGAATTTTATATTAGCATGAATGGACATGAATTTTTGTTGTTGCACTTTCCAGTTGCTTTCTAGTAGTATACACAATGCTAATGATTACTGTGCAGTCTGATCAGAACTTTTAAAATCAGGTAATGATTTCTCCTTTCTAATTCTTATTTAGTATGGCTATTTTGGCTCCTTTGCTCTTCCAAGTAAAAGGGCACAGAAATGACATAATCCAACTAGTTTTTAAACAGGATCATTCTCGTTGTCAGGTTGAGAATAGTTTGAGGGAGACAAGGGTTTATTAGTGCATAGCTTATTGGTATAGCACTTAATAAAGAGAAGATGGTGACTTGGAGTAGAATAGTTTATATGGAAATGATTAAAAAAATGCTTGAATTTGCATGTAGATTGTAGAGTTGAAAGAATTTAAAGGCAGAATGGAAGTAAGGTAGGCAAGAAATAGAGGAATCACAGACGAATTTATTCTTCATCTGAGCTATTAGAAAATTTGGACTTCAACATCCGTACTGTGTGCTAAGAAAAATCTTATTTCTTTAAATTAATGCATAAAGGTTTTCATAAAAGAACTATCTAAAATAACAATAAAAGAAGAAATTGAGGGGCGCCTGGATGGCTCAGTCAGTTGGGCGTCCAACTTCAGCTCAGGTCATGATATCACAGTCTGCGAGTTCGAGCCCCGTGACAGGCTCTGTGCTGATGGCTCAGAGCCTGGAGCCCGCTTCAGATTCTGTGTCTCCCTCTCTCTCTCTGCCCCTCCCTCCCCTGCTCGTGCTCTGTCTCTCTCTGTCTCAACAATAAATAAAAACATTTAAAAAAAAATTTTTTTAAGAAGAGATTGACTACTTAAATATCCAACAATCATAGAATAAATATTGTATGACAAAAAATAGAGAAATGATACTTAAATATAATGTTATATTATATAATTTTATAAAAATTATGTATTTGAAAATTTTAATGACATGGGATATGTTCATAAAGGAGTATTTTTGTAAAGAAATTAACACAAAAAACTATAAGGACAGTAAAAAAAGGGCAGCGGGGACTCCTAGAGCAGTCACATTAATCTGTGGGACACAATAATGGTGGATGCACGTCATTATACACTTGTCAAAATCTATAGAATGTGCAACAACAAGAGTGAATGCTATGTAAACAGTGAAATTTGGGTGCTAACACTGTGCCAGTGTAGGTTCATTGATTGGTACAAATGTACCACTCTGCTGACAAATATTGATAGGGGAGAGATTGTACCTGTGTGGGGGTAGGGGGTATAGGGGAAATCTCTCTACTTTTTGCTCAATATTTCTGTAAGCTTAAAACAGCTTTAAAAAATAAAGTTTATTGAATAAAGTATTACTTGTTATAAATATATATGTATATATATAGGTATGCATGTACACATATACATATATACACGTGTGTATGAAAGAAAAATGGTAATAGCAATTAGCTCTATGTCTAGAATTGTAGTACACTTTTTATAGCTTTCTGTATTTTATAAAATTATCATGCATGTCATGTTCATAATTTGAATATAAATGATAAGAAGTTATTTTAAAATACAACTATCAATATATATGTGATATTTCTGATGAAATCAAAAGGATTTTTTATGAAAATAACAGGATTAAAATTAAATTTTATATATAAAGATTTAAACAAATTGCTATGTATGGCGAACAAGTATATGTTTGCACAGTTAATATATGGCTAATAATAGAGGAAGAATGGTTATTACAACTGAATGCCTAATGAAACCAGGATATAATCTTTTTTTGAAAAAATTAGTGGTAAAATCATTTTTATTAATCAAATTCTAATTTTTCCTTTTCCATATATTTTCCATCTGTTTAGAGGGTTTATCTGCAGGGATGAATCCAAATCATCTGATTAATGCAAAGAATGGGTAACATACAGTATTCTATTTAAAAATCATATTATTCAGAAAATTTCAAAAATAAAGAATTTATATACATGTACATCTATATTTAATTTGACCTGAAAGCCATTATTATAATGTATAAATTATGGTTTGCTATGGCTACATTAACAGGCTTTTCTTAGTATTTAAAGGTCCTGCTACAAAATTTGGAATATTTAGGTCTATGAGATAATCTTATGAACTTATTATAAATATTAGTATTTAATTTAAAATATTTTCCTTTTTTAGGATTTGTGGTCAAATATTGAAATATGAAAATTCTCTATATTACATAATATTCTTTATTCTCCCTGGTTTCATCAGCAATTGTGTGTTTCACTTGCCCATATTACAGCACATTATAAAATTAAAAAGTAAAAACATCAATGATCTGGTTGATTTAGCAGAATGGTTTTTACTTCATCCACAGATGGTACATGAATACAGCATTCCAGATTAGCCAATGGAACACAGCCAAATGTATTAATCCTTGAAATGCTTAGTTCACCAGGTTGCTTTGAAAATTAAATGAGATAATGCATGTGCAACTCCTGAGAAACCTTAACAGCACAGCAGCACATGAATGTTAGCTACGTGATGATGGTGACATTGGAAATGACAGCACTACTCAAGAGCAACGTTAAATTTAACTGGAAAGAAATCAATGGAGCACCAACTGAGTTGAAGTTTCCTGGATGCAGATTAGGACAAAAGGGCAAAATCATACCACTTCCTAACACCAGAATCTTGCCATTCAAAACCAGAGACCCATATAGAGAAAAATTAAATACAGAGTTACATACACACAAGCAATATACATCGGCACAAATGGAAAGGTAAATAAAGTGGAATTAAGGGACCGCCTTTAATCAGGGAAGTCTAAAATATGGTGATATGTCATGCAAAATGGTATCCATGAGGAAGAAGATCCCAAGTAGTCCAGCTTAGCAGGAAAAGCCACTTGTTCTTTCTCTTCTATCATGTTACTAAATGTCTGGATTTTAATCTCAGAAAGAAATAATTGTTTGTGACAGGTCAAGTAGAAACTGATAAATATTTAAGAGCAGCTTTTGGAGATAACAAGACGAATGCTTTAGAGAAACCAAAGCTTATTTCTTTAAAGCTTTTCAGTATAGTATTAGAGCTCCTTTATACAGAGATTTATCAATTTTAAATAATGTAAAAAACAGTTTTAAATAAATGTGTGTGTCTATGTGTGCACTCACACAATAGTATCACAAAGTTCACACATTTTACTCACACATATTATCCTACATATCAGTGATGACAGTCCACCTCTCTTACAAAGTGTACTAGGAATTTTCTGGCTAATTTACAAATTTAATTTTAAGAATTTGAAGAAAGAAAGAAGGAAGGAAGGAAGGAAAATGGAAACATGCTTATGCAGAGTTGGATCTGTGCCCTCAATGATCCACTTACTGACTACACCATATGTTAACCACTTAAGATGTTTGAGGCACAGAATTCATTAGAGATAAAGTCAGCAGGATAATTACAGGGAATTGAAATCAATTGAATACTAAGTTTTAAGTCCCATTAATCCTTAAAAATTTCCAGCTGCTATTGGATAAACTCATAGAGTGGCTACCACCTTATATGAGAAATAAGTTGATTTCTTTTTCATAAGAGACATTGTTTTTATAAAAAGAAAATTTTCTCAATTGATGTAAGTATATTAAAAATACACTAAATCCAATTTTTTTTTAATTTCAAAAGACTAAAATTCTTGGCTAACCCTGAATCTGAATAAAAAATGAAAATATATATATATATTGAACATTTACATTTGTAGAATCAAACCAAAATGGAGTAGCTTATGTCAAGGACAAAATGGAGATGGCCAATGTAGGCTCATAAAGGAAACTTAACCTAATTTTATAGGAATTAAAGGTTATAAGAATGTACTGTTCTTCTCAGAAATAGTAGAGGCCACCAGCCAATCCTTTATCCCATAACAATCCCTTAGTCTGTGAGCAATTCAGAACTCATTGCTCCTGTAACCTTGAATTTCCCAGTTTTCAGGTTGAAAGCCTGGCAATAAACTTAATTTTTGCCTTGTTTTTTTTTTTTCAGTATACAAAGTTTGGTTTTTGACACATTATATGTGACTGGTTCCCTTGAGGCACATGGTTGTTCAGCTAGTTTTTGCCTTACCTATGTGGTAGTAATTATAGTTTTAGAACAGAAGTTGAATATTTCTCAACATTAACACTCATGTCTACCAATGTTAGTGTTGCCACGGGAGTCATTTCCTTCTTTGTTTCTATAAGAAAGGGACAATAATACTTATCTTCTTCACAGGGGTGCTGTAATACTAAATACTAATGCTGGTGATTTCCACAGGCAGAATTTTATTAGGAACCCAATCAAATGATCCTACACATCAAGAAGAAAATAATAAAGTTTTCATCTTGCAAAATTTGAAACCACACTCTCTTCTTACACACTGTGATTGTCGATATTCTCCCACAATATTATAGCTTTTCTTCCAACTTTTAAAAAATCAGTATATGTCAAAAAAGATAACATCTCTTACAATAAAAAGGGGTGAAAATAGTATTCTCTGGTTGAAAGGAGCCTTATGCATAGTTGTGTTGGATTCCTCAATCTTCAAAGGAGGTCATTCATATAAATTCAGTAAAGACAGTAATGTGTGAATCTGATACTACCCTGACCCCTATCCACCTTCGAAGACAACTCTAACATCTCAAACAGTAAAATTCAGACCAAAAGCTACTTCTCTTGCTGCCAAACAGATAGATAGCCTATATCTGAACTCAATTTACAAAACAGGGACATCACTATATGTTAGCCGCTTTAATAGATTCAACTTTATTTTCAGAATATACATCTACCTTCAGCAGAGAGTAAAGCAATTCAAGACTAAGAGAAAAAAGTGCTGACGGGCCAATAAGACAAAGATAAGAAAGCATCAATTAACCTCCATTGATAGACTCTTAAAAAAAAAAAGAATAGTGAATCAATTTACTCATCTTCAAAACTGTTTCTGTGGTACTATTTCTCTTCTTCTAAGTTTCTAGATGTGGTAGACATATTCATGCACAGCATGTTGTAAAAAGCTGTCAGTAGTTCTGATATAGTCACCCCAAGGTCTAATCCTATTATATTAGATAAAAAAAATACAAG
Organism: Felis catus; assembly: GCF_018350175.1. Taxonomy (NCBI): domain Eukaryota; kingdom Metazoa; phylum Chordata; class Mammalia; order Carnivora; family Felidae; genus Felis; species Felis catus. The sequence continues at coordinate 153,373,806 of NC_058375.1, forward strand.
GATGCTCACAAGACCAGCCCTTCTTAAGAGACATCAAGAAATACATAAAGTACTTTGGGTGCTTGGCCCCTAAGTGTTTCTAGAACAGTAACAGGCTGCAAACAATCTATGAATCTAGAGATGGCAGTAAACAGGATTGCTTTCAGTTTATGAGCTGTTAAGCCTGTTTCGTAAAGTAGTTCATGGTGACTGACAGTTAAAACATTGGGTCATTCACTAGTTCCTGTGTTATGTGCCAAGTGGCACAAGGCCATGAAAAATGATGGTACTAGGAGAAAAAATCTTACAACAAATGCCCTTCTTGTGCAACCACCTATAGGGAAGATGAACAAAAGGTGTAGAAGTAGTTTAAAGCTATAAACATCTCCAAAAGCAGTCTCAGATGGCCGCAACCAAGGTAAATAACCACATATAAAAGACAATTTTCAGTGACAACCCAACAATGTCAATATTATAGCATTATTTGGGGGCAGTGTGGGTGGAGGAGTTGGATGAAAAGTTGGAACCAACTTTATCTGGAGTCACCCACACTCAGAATTGTAACAGTCTAAATCAATTATCTCAGTTAGTGTTTACAAAGATTAATTCTGTGTTTTGGTAAGTTTGCACCAAATATACTGTGTTATGACAACAAATAGTTCCCTGTGTGATCTATGTCATAAGCACATACAGTCTGAACTTCTGGGTCCACGTTGTTGATTGAGCAAGGAGCATACACCGTAATTCCCCTTACTACCCAAAATTAATTGAAATATTTGACAACATAAATAAATTAAGTATGGGAAATACATTTACAGGTGCCAGAATCTGAGAGAGAATTCACAGAAGTAACAAGTTAATTGGATTAGCTATGGAGTGTTAGGACTAGGTAGTAACCACAGCACTTCAGGTTCCCTGAGAAGAAGCCAAAATTGCTGAGAATTACAGAGAAGAAGCCAAAATTACAGGCCCCTTGCATGTTCCACAGGACTGTGGCAGGAAGTCACTGCTGGAATAAGCCACTAACTTTGTGTAGAGAGAAATCCCGTAAACCGAAACCAAGTCTGCATTTTGAGCCTGTTGAGCTTGAATTCATGGTATCCACCCAATACAGACCTCCTTAAAAGCAAAATAAGCCTACAGAGCCCAAGGAGAAGCAACACATAAAACACTATTCAAAAAGGCCTCTACTTCTCAAGATGAAAAGCCTCCCATTTTCAGAGATTCACAAAGAAGATAAACTCACAGAAAGCAATTACAGGACGTGTAAAGAATGCCATTTCCAAGCAGGAGAATTTATACCTGAAGAGAGAATGCAATTAGATCTATCTGAACTTTGAAATAATTATAGTAATCCTCAAATAGGTAGAGTGAGAAACAGCACTCATGTACCAGGAACAGAAAAGTTGTGCAAAAAAAAAAAAAAGTAAGTATATAGAAAAAAAGAAAAGAAAAAAAGCAAGAGTCTTAGTAAATAAAAACATAACCACTTATATTTAAAAAATCAATAAATATGGTCTATTAGTGATTAAGCCACTATTAAATAAAGAACTAGAAAATTAGGAGAAAGAACTGAGGATATCTTTCAGAATTTAGTTAATAGAAGGAAAGAGACACTAAAATATGAGACAGAAAATAGGAAATATGGAAATAGCATGGAAGGTCCAGAATCCATCTAACAGCATAGCAGAGAGGCAATTTTTCAAGAAATATTGGCAAGGAAATGAATAACTAGCAATGGGGAAAGCCACAATTCCAACTGAAAAAGTACAGCAAACAGTAACATCAATTAAGAAAAAAATCATATATTAGAACATTATAACAAAACTGTAGAACTAAACTATAAGGAGAAAATTCTAAAAGCCACTCAATATATATAGCATGTACAAAATAATGGTAATTAATCAACATAGCTTTCTATATCAGGGGTCTTCAAACATCCTCCCCAAAGGTCCAAGAATTGCTAAGAAGACTCACAGCACTTACAGTATAGTCATACTCATGGTTATGATTTATTACATCAAAAGATGAAAAGTAAAATGAAAAAAGATAATGGGAAAGGCTCATGAGGCAAAGTTCACAGGAAACCAGGAGCAAGCTTCCAAATGTCCTGTCCCACTGGAGTCTCACAAGATGCACTTAATTCCTCCTTAATGGAAGTTGTGATAACATGCATGAAATGTCATTTACCAGGTAAGCTCATTAGAGACTGAGTGCCCAGGGTTTTTAGTGGGGGCTTGTCATGTAGGTACCTTCTGCCCAACATGGACCAACATTTCAGATTCCCAGAAGGAAAGTAAGCATTCAGCATAAAGTATGTTGTTTGTACAAACAGTTTAGGTACAGTGAGCCATTCTTATCAGGAGATGGTGGAAAGCCTCCCAATCCAAGGTCCCAGAGACCAACCAGGTTAATCTTGCAAGCAGGCCTTTCTAAGGCCTTTTCTGCACACCTTATTAGCAGAGGCAGATACTAAAAGACAATGAAGAGCAATTCTGCTCCACTGTCTGTCTTCAAACTTTAAGCAGTTATGCAAATGACTGTTGACAGATATTGTAAAAGGACAAAATGAGAGCAAATTATTACCTGTTTTCAGAAATCCTTCTGTATTTTATTCTTTTACTACATTATATTGATCTCATTAATGTCCATGTTTAGTTAGCACTCCATGCTGATAAATTGTCAAACTGGTATCTCCAAATCATATGTCTGTAATGTGTTCTAGGCCAGGATTTTCAGTGTGCATTGAGAATGTCTACATTTCAATAAATATCCCAAAGGGCACCTCACACTCAATAAGCCTTAAATGATTATTCTTGTGATTGAACAGCAAAACTTTTTTCCCTTTATTTCATATCTACCAATGTCACAAATCACACAATCTAGAAATCTCATAGAAAATTCAAGAAAAATCTATCATAAAAGAGTTCCTAGAACTATAATAAGTATGTTTTGCAAAGTGGTTAGGTCTCAATTACCAAGGTCTCAGTGTACAAGTACACAAAACTTAATCATAGTCTTATATATCAACAATGAACATTTAGAATTTGAAATAAAATAATACAAGATAAATGTCACCAAAAAAAATAATAATAAGCACTAGCCAAATATGTGCAGGATCTGTACCCATTTTCAAGATTTATTTAAAATGCTATGATATTTTAAAAGGATAGGAAAATACATCAATGAAACAGAGAGCCCAGATATAAATAGGCCTGCACTGACATTTAACTGATATTTGAAAAAGTACAAAGGTAATACAACAGAGGGCAAAAGTTTTGTCTTTTCAACAGATGATGATGAAATAATTAAGGCTCCAAAAATAAAATGTAATAAACTGATGCATCCTCACAACTCATTAAAAATTTCATCCAGCAAAACAATGAAACATCTAAAAGGAAACATTGGAGGGAAGCTGAATGATCTTGGGGTGGGTTATGAATTTTCAGATTGTAAAATAATCATAACCCATGAAAATAATTGAACATTATTATATTAGAAGCCCATCTCTATTAAAAGAATGAAAAGTCAAGCCATAGACTGGAAAAAAATATTTTCAAATAACGTATATAATAAAAGATTTTTATGCAGAATATACAAAAACCTCCTAAAGCCCAGTAATAATTAAACACAAAGTTAAAATGCTGGGCAAAAACTTTGAACGGAATCATGCACTCTTACAGTGTGAGAAGCTCTCTGGACTCATTTCCCACTGAAACAAGTATACCCTATGAAAATTATTTAAAGAAACAATCATTAGGGCGCCTGGGTGGCGCAGTCGGTTAAGCGTCCGACTTCAGCCAGGTCACGATCTCGCGGTCCGTGAGTTCGAGCCCCGCGTCGGGCTCTGGGCTGATGGCTCAGAGCCTGGAGCCTGTTTCCGATTCTGTGTCTCTCTCTCTCTCTGCCCCTCCTGCGTTCATGCTCTGTCTCTCTCTGTCCCAAAAATAATAAATAAACGTTGAAAAAAAAAATTTTTTTTAATAAATAAAGAAACAATCATTTAATGTCTCCGGAAATTGTCCTAGGGGCGTAAAGCAAATGAATAAATGTTTACACGCAAAAAAATCTACTAAAATTTGATAAGAACATCCTCCATTCTGGGAGTGTCCATGTATGAATGCAGGGGGATCCTCCCCCAGGCCCCAGTCAAGAACCACAATGTCACTAGAGGAGGTACAGGACACAAGCATTACTTATCCACCCTAGATACATGTTACAGCAGCTAAATTCAGGATGGGTGCAGCCAAGAGGTCAGGAGTTCCCTTCTTCCATCCAGGCTACACATGTAGAGGGATAGCTTACCCCAGGCATGAGACGCTGAGAATACTGGGGACCTGAACACCATAATCTCAGCTCATCATGAGATGAAGAATCCACACTGGGAGAGGTAAACCAAGAGAACCAGAGGCTACTGCCTCTGCCCGGCATGTTGGTTTTAACACAAGGGTGTCATACCCAAAGAAGACTGCCTCTGTCTTTACCCTCTGACACAAAGTGGTAGTTCTGAGATTTTTCCCTGGGGGAGAAAGAAGCAGGCCACAAATACAGAAAGTTCCAAAGCTCTCCTATATGGAACTGGCCTTATTTAAAATAGAGCATGAGAGGGGTGCCTGGGTGGCTCAGTCAGTTAAGCGTCAGACTCTTGACTTTGGCTTCAGGTCATGATCCCACAGGTCGTGAGTTTAAGCCCTACATTGGGTTCTGTGCTGACAGCTCAGAGCCTGGAGCCTGTTCAAATTCTGTGTCTCCATCTCTCTCTGCCTCTCTCCTTCTTACTCATGTGCTCTCTCAATCTCTCTCTCTCAAAAATAAACAAACACTAAAAAATGTTTTAAAAATAAATAAAATAGAGGTGTGAAAATTCAAACCTTTTAAAAATAATGAAGATTTTAGTGGTAACCAATTAAGAGGAAGCTGGTGGCTTCCAAAGAGCAAGAAGGTAAGCTGAAGGCTCATTAACACAGAGAAGTAAAAAAAAATAAATATCTAAGAAGAGTCCTGATAGACCTCAGAATGATGTCAAAAACTAATCTTGAAAATATTTGGATCAGATTAAGGAGCAATGGATATCCTAGGACTTAGATGAAAACAATAGAGAAGTCAGCTGCAACTAATAGAGCTTAATAGCTGGGTATAATAGTAAAAAAGGCAACAGTTCAACTGAGTCATTAGGGAAAGAAACAGTTGAGAGAGCCCTACTAATGCCACTGTCATCCCAGGTTAATGTGCACATGCCTACGGAGTGACATTGGAGGCTTCACAATGTGAGGGAAATAGCACTAAACTTATATGGCACAATGCAAAAAAAATCACTATGGACCCATCTTTCATATTATATAGAAAAGCAACTTCAAATGAATCATAGACATAACTGTAAAATTATAAAATATTTAGTAGCAAACAGGTTTAAATTATCATGACCTTGGGGTAAGCAACGTAGTTTTTTAAATTTATTCATTTCGAGAGAGACAGAGAAAGAATCCCAAACAGGCTCCACACCATCAGTGCAGAGCCCAATAAGGAGCTTGAACTCATGAACCGCGAGATCATGACCTGAGCAGAAACCAAGAGTCAGACGCTTAACCGACTGAGCCATCCAGGCACCCCGGCAATGGTTTTAATATAATGCCACAAGGATAAACAGCAAGACTAGAAAAGATAAATCGGAATTCATCAAAATTTAATACTCTTTTGTTTCAATAGATACATGAAGAAAGTGAAAAGACAGCCCACAGAATAGGAGAAAATATTTTCAAATCATATATCTGTTAAAGGACTCCTATATACAATAAATCAAGAACCTTTACAGCTCAATAATTAAAAGGACAAATAGCTCAAAGTTAAAAATGCACAAAGGACCTGAATAGACATTTATCCAAAGAAGATATGTAATTGGCTAATAGGGCACATAAAAGGATGCTCAACATCATTTGCCATCTGGAAAATGTAAATCAATATAATGGAATGTTATTTGACAATAAAAAGAATGAGTTACTGATATGTACTGCAGTGTAGACGAACCTTGAAAGCATTATGCTAAGTGAAAGAAGCCTATCACAAAAGACCATATATTATATGATTTCATTTATACGAAATATCCAGAATAAGCAAATACACAGAGGCAACAGGTAGGTTTAGAGGTTGTCTACGGCTGGGAGATTCAAAAGAAATGGTGGGGAAAGGTGACTGCTTAAGGGTATGGGGTTTCCCTCTGGCATGATTATGTGTTCTAAAATTGATTGTGTAGACAGTTTCATAATTCTGGAGATATACCAAAAAATTTATTTGTTCATCTTAAATTAGTAAATTTTATGTCACAAAAATTTCATTTCAATAAAGCTGAGACTCCCCAAAAAAGATTTGAAAACATATCCTGCCAAAGATACAGGATAGGAAATGAACAGAAGAAAAATCGTTCAGTATCATTTGTCATTTAGAAAAGGCAAACTAGGGGCGCCTGGGTGGCTCAGTCGGTTAAGCGTCCGACTTCAGCCAGGTCACGATCTCGCGGTCCGTGAGTTCGAGCCCCACGTCGGGCTCTGGGCTGATGGCTCAGAGCCTGGAGCCTGTTTCCGATTCTGTGTCTCCCTCTCTCTCTGCCCCTCCCCCGTTCATGCTCTGTCTCTCTCTGTCTCAAAAATAAATAAACGTTAAAAAAAAATTTAAAAAAAAAGAAAATGCAAACTAAAACTAGAATGAAATACCCACTAGAATGGCAAACACACAGAAACAAACAATACCGCATCTTGGCAAGGATGCAAGAAAACAGGGGCTTTCATTCATTACTGGTGGAAATGTAACACAGTATAGCCACTTTAGAAAATAGTATCGTAATTTTTTTTATAAAGTTAAACTTGCACTTAACATATGGCCCAGCTCTATAGTGTTCACACTCCTAGATATTTAACCAAGTAAATGGAAAACATAGGTTCAAACAAAAATCTGTATGTGAGTGTTTATAGTAACTTTATTCATAATCAACAAAAACTTGATGCTATGGTGTGAATGTTTATGCCCCTTCCCCCAAATTCATATTTTGAAATCCCGATTCCTATTGTAATGCTATTAGGAAGCAGAGCCTTTACAAGTCATAAGATTATTAGAGCAGAGCCATCATGAATAAAATTAATGCCCTTATAAAACAGACTGTAGAAAGACCCCTCATACGTTCTGCCATGGAGTGTACAACAAGAAGTTTGTGATCTGAAAGAGGACCATTGTTTAACCCTGCTGTTCCCAACTGCAGACTTCCATCCTCCAGAACTGTGACAAATAAATTCTATTGCTTATAAGCCACCTAGGCTGTGGGATTTTGGTATAGCAGCCTCAATGTACTAAGTCACTGGAAATAACAAAAATATGTTTGATGAGTGACTAGGTAAATAAATCATGGTATGCTTATATAACATAATACTACTCAGCAATAGTTGAAAAAAAAGAACAACCCACTGATTCCTGCAGCAACATAGATGAATCTTCAATGCGTTATTCTAAATGAAGCCAGGCCTAGAAGGTTACATATTGTACAATTCCATTTATACAATACTATAAAAAAGATAAAATTATAAAGATGGAAAAAGATTATTCGTTGCCAGAGCTGAGGGTGGGGAGGTGTTGAATACAAAAGGACCTTACATTGTAATTTTTAGTGTGATGAACTCTTTTTTGAATGGTACTAAGAGAACTCACGACTATGCATTTGTCAAAACCCACAGAACTGTGATCTTTACTATATACAAATTTAAGTAAAATAAACCAGGATTCGGGGTTGATCCTAAGATAAGATACAAACTCTACCAAATGAAACTAACTGTATTACAATTTATGAAATAACCTCAGTGAAGAAAGTGGAGAAAAAGGGACATTACTTAAGTAACTTTTGGAAAATGGTGTTTGAATAGAAACTATAATTATGAAGACAGAAAGAACTTTACATAAACACTGTACTCTAATTAGTAATTAGTAAATTTGATCCTCACAGAAGAATGGTTTGCAATCCTAAAACTAATTTACACATGTAGTTGGGTTGAGCAAATATGTAGAAAAAAAAATTGTAGATAATGTGAGCCAGATTTCTCACTGTCAGAGAAAGACAGGAAAGAAGATCCAATGGAAAATAGACAGTCTCTTTCTTTTCCATCAATGGTGTTGGGCAAACTGGACGGTGACATTCAGAAGAATGGAACTGGACCACTTATACAAAAAATGAATCCAAAATGGATGAAAAAATCTAAATGTGAAACAGGAAATCATCAAAATCCTAGAGGAGAACACAGGCCATAACCTCTTTGACATCAGTCATAGCAATTTCTTACTAGCCATGTCTCCAGAGACAGGAGAAATAAAAGCAAAAATGAACAATTGGGACTTCAAGATAAAAAGCTTCTGCACAGCAAAGGAAATAATCAACAAACTAAAGTCAACCTTCAGAATGGGAGAAGATTTTTGCAAATCACATATATGATAAAGTGTTGATATCCAAAATCTATAAAGAAATTATCAAACTCAACCCCCCCCAAAAAAACCCACAAATAATCTAGTTTAAAAATGGGCAGAAGACATGAATAGACATTTTTCCAAAGAAGACATACAGATGGCTAACAGACACATGAAAAGATGCTCAACATTACTCATCATCAGAGAAATGCAAATCAAAACTATGATGAGGGGGCGCCTGGGTGGCGCAGTCGGTTAAGCGTCCGACTTCAGCCAGGTCACGGTCTTGCAGTCCGTGAGTTCGAGCCCCACGTCGGGCTCTGGGCTGATGGCTCGGAGCCTGGAGCCTGTTTCCGATTCTGTGTCTCCCTCTCTCTCTGCCCCTCCCCCATTCATGTTCTGGCTCTCTCTGTCCCAAAAATAAATAAACGTTGAAAAAAAAATTAAAAAAAAAAAAACTATGATGAGATACTACCTCATACCTGTCAGAATGGCTAAAATTAACAACACAGGAAACAACAATTGTTGGTGAGGATATGGAGAAAAGGGAACCCTCTTACACCAGTGGTGGGGATGCAAACTGGTGCAGCCACTCTGAGAAACAGTATGAAGGCTCCTCAAAAAGTTAAAAATAGAACTACCAATGATTCAGCAGTTGTGCTACTAAGTATTTACCCAAAAGATATAAAAATACTAATTTGAAGGGATACATGCACCCTGATGTTTATAGCAGCACTATCAGCAATAGCCAAATTATGGAAAGAGCCCAAATGTCCATCTACTGATGAATGGATAAAGAAGATGTATACACACACACACACACACACACCCATTCACAAAAACGTACAATGAAATATTACTCAGCCATAAAAAAGAACAAAATCTTGCCATTTGCAAAAACATGGATGGAGCTAGACAGTACTATCCTTAGCAAAATAAGTCAACCAGAGAAAGACAAACACCATAGAATTTCATTCACGTGTGGAATTTAAGAAATAAAAAAGATGAACATGGGGGAAAAAGAGAGAGAGAGGCAAACCATTAAATAGACTAACTATAGAGAACAAACTGAGGAATGCGGGATGGGAGGTGGGTCAAGGGATGGGTTAAATGTGTGATGGATATTAAGGAGGGCGCTTGTACTGAGCAGTCTTGTATGTCACTATGTAGATAATGAATCACTAAATTCTACACTTGAAACTAATATTACACTATATGTTAATTAACTGGAATTTAAATAAAAACTTGAAAAAAAAGTTCCAGAAAGAGTGAGAAGAAAGATGGGAGAACTACAATATTTTGAAGGGATAGTAGCTGAGACATTTCCAGAATTCAAAGATAGGAATTCTTACATTCAGGAGCCACCAAAAATCCTGAAGGAAATTTTTTTAAAAAGAGATGTAACTATATGCAGAACAACACACATAAAATGCTTCTTTTTATGTCCATATACAGAATCTGGCACATAAAACTTAGAAATACATTCTTTTCAAGCACACATATTACATTTATGAAAACTTAACATATATGGGATCCAAAAACATATCTCAACAGAGGACAAAATATTGACATGATATGTACCATAGTCTCTGTGCACCATGCAATATAATTAGAAACCAAGGGCAAAGTTACTTAAAAAATAAAACTTGAACAAATTTGAAATATATCTATTTATATATATTTGAAATATATATAGTCATTCCAATTTTCTTATAATCTTTTTTGACCCATGGAGTACTTAGAAGTATGTCAGTTAATTTCCAACATTTGGGGATTTTCTAGATCTTTTATTGTTAGAAACATCTAATGTAATTCTATCATGTTAGGAGAACACATAATATTCTTTATGGCTTCAAACCTTATAAACTTATTATAGCTTGTTCTATGGCCAAGCATATTGTCTATATTGGTGAACATGCCATGTGCACTTGAAAATAATGTGTATTCTTCAGCTTTAGGGTGTAATGTATAAATATGAACATTAAGATAGTTGATAGTGTTTTTAGATCTTCTATGACTTGTTTGATCTTTGGACTGCTTATATCAATTAAAAAGAAGTTATATATATATATATATATATATATATATATATATATATATACCAAAAGTTAGGTTAGATTGACACCTAAGGTTCTAGATTACAGTTAATAATATCAGCATGAACTTATTTTCATTTTAAAATGTATAGAGAAAGACCCAAAAACGCATATAGAGGGGCACCTGGGTGTTTTAGTCAATTAAGCGTCTGACTTCGGCTCAGGTTGTGATCTCATAGTTCATGGGTTCAAGCTCTGCGTCAGGCTCTGTGCTGACAGTTTGGAGCCTGGAGCCTGCTTCGGATTCTGTGTCTCCCTCTTTCTCTACCCCTCCCCTGCTTGCACTCTATCTCTCTCTCAAAAATAAAAACAATAAAAACATTTAAAAAAAATTTTTAAATACATATAGATTGTGTTTACACATAAGCTAGTATATTGTTCCTACCTCTATATACTGACAGGGCCTAGAAGCAGTGACACCCCGGTAGCAGTGAGCACCCAGATCTTGGTTTCTAAATCCTATTCTCTAATAAAAGGTAACCAGTATTCTTTAGATAAATGGTTGAGTATAAGGCTGTGGCAATTAAAATACAAAATGAACCTGTAGCTTCATATAGTAAGTGGCAGAAAGAAAGGAAGTGGTCTTCAAAGAAAAAAAAGGTCATATTTAACATCATCATACTTAAAATACGCATTTGTAATCCAAACACTTTCCTATTTGCCCCTCCCACTCTTGTGCTGAATTTTAGTATTAGGCCTTCAAGTAAAAGAGAGGCTGCATTACCCCTTCTCAGAAGAGCCATCATTAGAAACGCATCCTCTTGTTTTCTTTCATTTAGAGATGTCAGCTTTAAATCAGTCTCAGCTTTCAAAGCTAAATGAAATCTCACTTCCCAAAGCAATATCACCATCCCCAATCAAACTAAATCTACATAACATCCTGAGACATTATTGTCCTTGGAAATTGAATGATACATGATGTATCCCAATCACTCTTTAGTTAATATACATGTATTTTATGCATTCTTAAAGCTAAAAGAGAACTCTGACATTGAAGCAATAGTTTTGTTTTGTTTTCCCAATGGTTTTATCTGAGATGTAATTAATTAGGTATCTAGCTTCTCTGTCTATTTCATTGAATCTGTCTCACTTCATAAGTTGTATCATTGATGTGAGTTCTAAGTCCTGGTTCTTGTCTCAGCTAAGCCAAAAACTGACTGCACAGCCTTATAGAAGTCATTAACTGCTGAGAATTAGAGGTATCCCCTGTAAAATTAGAACAGAATATATTTCCAATATTCCTAAGACCTAAAAAGTTGTGCTTTTATTATTTTTATTGTATGAGCTAGGTGATTTAATCAGGTCTTTTTTTTCTTTAAGTTTATTTATTTTTATTAGTAATCTCTACACCCAACATGGGGTTTGAACTCATGACCCTGATTAAGAGTCTCATGCTTTTCTGACTGAGCCAGCCAGGTATGGCTAATCAAGTCTTTAAATAAGAGTAAATCTGTCTTCTACTTTGGGCGTGTAGTTATAATACTGGCTACATGTAATTATTAGTCCAGAGTTTTTATTTCAAGATTCTCTAAAGGTAATTAACTGTTCAATTAGTAAAGAGCATATATAATTCGGTAGCTCAAAGTTTACCAAAAGGCATCAGAAGCAGCTCATTAGTACATCCACTAAACCTCTATCATCATCACAAGATTAGCCTCTTCTAGTTGTTTATTCAACTATTCATTTACTATTTGTTTCTCTTTGTTATTGTAAGTTCCATATAACTGGAACATGTATGTGATATTATCCATCAATCAAACATGGTTTAATCAAGAATATGTATCTTATATTTTAAAGTTTTTATTTATTTTGAGAGAGAGAGAGAGAGAGAGAGTGTAAGGAGGGGAGTGGCAAAACAAGAGAGAAAAAGAGAGAGAGAGAGAGAGAGAGAATCCCAAACAGGCTCCATGTTGTCAGATCAGAGCCAGATGCGGGGCTTGATCCCATGAACCATGAGATCATGACCTGAGCCAAGAGTTAGACACTCAACTGACTGAACCACACAAGCACTCCAAGAATGGAGTTACTTTAAATGTGGGATTAAAGGGAGAGATAAAATATTATGGATGCTGGATCATAAAGATTTGCATAGATTCATAATCAATCCTTATCTTAATTAGTTTTTGTTCAATTTTAGTTTTATTACTTATTATTTCTGGGTCTAAAACTCTTTACCTCTAGCAATTTTAATCTCTTTTTTGAGAGTGCTAAAACTATTAAATGAAAAAAAATTTGTAAAATGTATGTATTTTGAGCACAGCAAGTGTTTATCATGGCTACAAAACAATTATTTTTAATGAATTTTATAAATTCTATGAAACTTTTTGATTCATTGTCTTCCATATATCTTATTTATATAAAACCTGGTGATACCAATGAAATGTCAGAGATATCACCTTTAATACTACTTTTTAGTCACATCCTATAATTACTAGTCTTGCTGAAGATATGCTGCCTTTCTAGATTATAAGGTATGTAATTCAAAAATCAAAATTTGTCTTTTCACTGAAGAAAATATATGAACCAGCTATTTTTAAACATTGGATCAGAAGAAATTAAGGACTGTGATCCCTGAAAAAGGAGAAACAAATGAGATTATCTCCACAATTGTTCAACTATTATGCTAAGACATGGTGCAAGGAGGAAAAATCCAAGCAGAATACACCAATCTCATTAAATTGAAAAGACAGATTGTGTTTGGGGATCCTGTAAGTTTCAGGAAAAGACTAGTAGAGAAGAGGGATATTCAGAGGAAGAGCTTCGGAACTCTGTATAAGGTTCCTCCTAAGACTTTGGCTAAACACTAAGCTGCACATGCATAAAGTTAGAATAATTCCCAAAGATCACACAAGACCTAAAGACTTTCAAATTTCAACCAGCAAAGTGGAGAGATCTTGTTAAACACTTGAGACATTCACTGTAGACCTCAGTAGAGTTACACCATAATAGTAGGACTAGAATGTCCCTAGAGTAAAGACTATTCTAGACTTCTAAAGAAACTCAGGAGAAAACCTCAGAAGAATCAAACTAATCTGAAGTAATAAAACTAACTGCCAAAACATACATAAATAGACATTAAATTATCTCAACAAGGTAAGTCACAATGCCTGAAATCCAATTAAAAATGACTAGATATGCAAAAAAGCAGTAAAATATTCACCCAAAATGGGCCAGGGGTAGTTAAAGCAACACATTCATAATGATGTCATATAACTTTAAAGGAAATGATGAACATAGGGGAGATATAGAGGCTATATAAAGGCAAATAGAATTCCTAGAACTTAAAATATGAAATAAAAATTTACTTCATGGAATAAACAGATTAGACACTGCAAAATAATAGATGCAGGAAGTGGAAGGCATAATGTTAGAAATCAACTGAACTGAGACGCAGGGAAAAAAATGCAAAAGACCAAAAAATATAAATAAAGTCATAACGAGTTATGAAAAAAACCAAATACACTATCATATGTGCAATTAGCATTCCAGAAAAATGGTGGTAGAAACATATTTGAATATGAGAAAATGTTTCAAATTTGGTGAGAACAATAAACCTACAGATCCAAGAAGCTTAATTAATCCAGAGAAAAATAAACATACAGAAAACTACAATAACAACAACAACACAAATCTTAATAAATTGAGGATAATAATAATAAATTACTGATAACCGGGTAAAAAGAGAAAATCATAAAAGCATCCAGAGAGGGAGAAAAACATATTATATACAGGACATTAAATAATTATAATTGAATTATTTCCTGGAGCAATGAAAGCCAGATGATAATAAAATGACATTTTAAAGTCCTAAAAGAAAAAAAGTCAAAAAGTACATTGTTCCATTTATCTAAAATTCTTGTTTTAATTTTTTATTAAAATCTTGTTAACATTTATTTAATTTTTGAGAGACAGAGACAGACAAAGCATGAGCGGGGGTGGTTGGAGGAGAGAGAGGGAGTCACAGATTCCAAAGCAGATTCCAGGCTCTGAGTTATCAGCCCAGAGCCCAACGGGGGACTCGAAATCATGAACCGCGAGATCATGACCTGAGCCCAAGTCGGACGCTTAACTGACTGAACCACACAAGCACCCTGTATATAAAATTCTTGAAAAAACAAATCTACTGTATATTGATAAAGACTAAGTGGTCAAATGGGACCTATTGGGAGATGGTTTAGACTGGAAAGGAACAGAGTGGAGCATTTCAGAGTGCTGAAAATGTTGCATATCTTGATTCTGTTTATGCATACTTTTGTCAAAACACAACAAACTATAATTTTAATAGTGTATCTTATCAGCTAGATAGATAAATACCAATAAAGTTAATTTGAAAACAAAAACTAAATTCAAAAAATATAAAAATGCTTGGAGAAAACAACTCGCTGTATGTAAACAATGTGCTCATAAAATTATATACAAATCAAATTGAACTAAATAATACTCTAAATGGGCAAAGGAGGTCACTAAATAGTCACTTTGTAAAACAAAGGCATACTTTAAAAGTTGCATTTCCCAAAAGGCAGAGCATGGGGCTTGGCACATCTTTTCTGTAGCAAAACAACAGTTTAACTGGTGAAAAACATACAAACAAACAATCATATAAAGTCTCTGTAAATAGTCCTGAGGGCATACAGTGATGGGAAAACGTTTATTTAGGAAAATCTTTTAAATGTGAGTAAGAGGGGCGCCTGGGTGGCTCAGTTGGTTGAGCGTCCGACTTCGGCTCAGGTCACGATCTCACAGTGTGGTTGAGCCCTGCATCGGGCTCTGTGCTGACCGCTCAGAGCCTGGACCCTGCTTCCGATTCTGTGTCTCCCTCTCTCTCTGCCCCTCCCCCACTCACACTCTGTCTCTCTCTCCTTCAAAAATAAATAAAAATTAAAAAAATAATAATAAATGTGAGTAGGAACATCTAGAGTCTGTAGCATTTGAGCTACAACCCATTTCCTTACCCCCACCCACAGCACTATTTATGGAAACTCTTCCCTGGACATTCTACTCTGGGTAAGTTTAACCCAGAAAATAGGAGCTTACCTTCCCCCCAAGTTCCTACTCCAGGGTTATAGTTTTATCCCAGGAGGGAATGGCTGTCTACGTTTCTCTTATTTTTCAGCTGCGTTGCACAAGCTGGATTCCAGGCAGATACAGTTGAGAGAATCAGGGCATCCTTTCTCCATCCAGCCCTCACTTGTAGAGCAGAAGCTTTACCCCATGTGCAGTAATCTGAAAATACAGGGAACTGGATCACCTCTACTCAGTTCACGCTCACAGCAGAGGTTCCAAGCGGGGAGGGGACCAACAGCCGCAACTTTTCTCAGGGCCCATGGAAAGCTGGAGTATCACTCAAGAAAAAAATGAGTTCTGATACCCAGTTCTGATGCAGTGGGGCCTCTGCCTCAGGGTAAGACAGGCCATAAGAAAAAAGAGTTCGGCAGCTCTGCCTCAAGACGCTAACTTTATACAAAATGCAGTAGAGAACCTTATGTCTAAAGGCATTGTTGAAAACAATGGAGATCTTTCTGGAGAGCAGTTAAGAGCAGACTGGTAGCTCCATGACACAAGCTAAGAGACAGAGCAGGCAGGTGTTTAATAGTGAGAACTAGAAATAGAGAAAGCCAAGAATTTTCCTGATATCACAGTCATCTCTGAGAGGCTGGGAAGGCCATGCCCATGCACTAGGGTGGACACACTCATAAGCAATCAGAGAGGGAGGCAGGGCAGGCCTAAAAGCACTTCCCAAGCTGTCAGGTGCACACACACATACACACACACACATATATACATACACACAGGGACAGCAGAAGGCTCACTGACACAAAGGGGCTTAAGCATAACCTCTGACCAACACTGACTGAACAAGAAGCTACTTTGACCCAGAGAGATGCCTGGAAAATTGGTATTAAAAATAAAATCACACACATCCCTAGCATCCTGGAAGACTGTGTACATGCCCAAGGCTATACACTCTCAGAAGAAATAAGAGAGGGAACCTCCATGCTATTAGTTGCATGATGAACATGGGACATAAAGAACCTAAGCTTCCTGAACTGTGGTGATAGCAGCCTTTAAGCCACATACACATGAATAGTAAGCAGTGAAAATCTAACTGGCTAACAGGAAGAAAACACAATTTTGATCAATAAGTGACTTATAGCAACCCAGGAAAGACCCCATAGGTAGCCAGGATAAAAGGTAAGTAAGTGGGATGGGAAGGATGAGCGGGAACATCAGACACTGCACACTATAGAACAAGAAAAACAAGGAAAAAATATGAGTAGAGACATCAGAGGCTGTACCAGCAGGAAAAATACACTGTAAAAATAGATCAGCCAAGCTACTAAACAAATGAACAAATGGCCAAGCAAATAGTAATAATAATAACCTCTGGGTGGGAGATCAATATCCAGAGTTTCTACAATATATTATCTGACATATCCAGTTTTAAAAACAACAGCAAAAATTGTGAGACATCCATACAAACAAGAAAGCATGATACATGCACAGAGCAACCGAAGGGGCCCAGATAACAGACATGTTAGACAAAAACTTCAAAGCAGCTATTACAAATATGTTCAAAAGACTAAATAAAACCAACTTAATAAAAGTCAAAGGAAGTACAATGTCTCAGCAAATAGAGCTTATCAACAAAGAGGTAAATGTTAAAAAAAAAAAAAAAAAAAGACCTGATTGGAAATTGTAAAATTGAGAGTATAATAAACAAAATTAAAAATTTACTACAGGCCTCACCGGAAGACATGACCTGGCTAGAAAAGGAATTTGAAAAGCTGAAGATAGATTAATAGAGATTGTACGATCTGAAGAAGGGAGAGGAGAATAACAAATAAAAATAAACAGGACCTCAGAAAACGTTGCACGCTTTCCCAAACAAACATGGGATGGGACACCAGAAAGGAGAAAAATGAACAGAAGAAAATTTTTGAAGAAATAATGGCTGAAAACTTCCCAAATTTAATGAAATATTTATCTACACATCCAATAAGCTCAACAAATCCGAACAGAATAAACATTTACAGTTACACACGCAGACACACCATTCCCAAAGTGTTGGAAGAAGAAAATGGTAAGACCTTGAAAGCAGTAAGAAAAAAATGACTTAAGTACAGGGAACCTCAGTAAGGTTAAGAAATAACTTCTACTCAGAAACAATGAAGCCATAAATTAATGACATATACGAAGTGCTTAAAGTTAATGTCAAACAAGATTCTTACATTCAGCAATTAAGTTAATGTCAAACAAGATTCTTATATTCAGCAAAACTACCTTTTAAAAATAAAAGTGAAATAAAAATATTCCCAGAAAATTAAAAACTAGCAATATTTATTACTAGCTAATCTGCCTTATGAGAAACACTGAAGGAAGTTTTTCTAGCTGAAAGCAAGTCCCATCAGATAACATAATCTCATATTTAGACAATTCTAAGGTATCCACTATAAAACAGAGTTAATAAGTTCATGGAGCAAAGTTTCAAGATATAATATCAAAACAAAAAAAATCAACCAAACTTCTAAATATTAACAATGAGTAATACAAATATGAAATTAAATATGTAATCCACAATAGTATCAAAAAGAATAATAGCTTAGGGCTCCTGGGTGGCTCCTTCTGCTAAGCATCCGACGTCGGCTCAAGTCATGATTTCATGGTTCGTGAGTTCAAGCCCTGCATCGGGCTCTCTGCTGTCAGCACTGAGCCAGCTTCAGATCCTCTGTCTTCCTCTCTCTGCCCCTCCCCCCCACTCACACACACACACACACACACACACACACACACTCTCTCTCTCTCTCTCTTTCTCTCTCAAAAAAAAAAAAATAGTATTTTTAAAAAAGAACTATAGTTTAATAACACATTGAACAATAGAATTGCAAGACTTGCATACTGAAAATTACAAAGAAAATTCTGAAAGAAATAAAAGCTCTACATAGGTAGAGAGACACTCTGTTATCATGGGTTGGAAGACTTAAAATTGTTAAGATAGTAAGTAGTGTTCCCCAAATTGATCCATAGATTTAACACGATCCTAACAAACTCCTAGGTGAATTTTTTACAGAATTTGAAAAGATAATCTCAAAATTCATATAGTAATGCAAAGACCAAAGAATGGCCAAAACAACGTTGAAAAGAATAACAAAGTTGGGGCACTTACACTACTTGAATTTAAAACATAGTGTGAAGCTGTAGCAATCAAAACTGTGCGGTGCTGGTGTAAGGATAGACATATACATCAACGGGATAGATCTGAGAATCCAGAAAGAAACCCTGTCACTTATGGTCAGTTGCTTTTCAACAAAGATGGTAAGAAAACTCAAAGGGGAAAAAATAGTCTTTTCAATAAAAGATGCTGAAACAACTAGATATCCACCTTGAAAAGAAGAGTTGGACCCTATTTCACACCATATGGAAAAGTTAACTCCAAATGTATCATAGACATACATGTAAGAGCCAGAGATATAAACTTTTAGAAGAAAACATAGGATTCACTACTGATGTCCTTGGTGGTAAGCAATGGGTCTTAGATAGGAGCCAAAAATACAAACAACAACAGAAAAAGTAGATAAATTGGTCTTGTCAAAATTAATCATATTTTTGCTTCAAAAAGGACCATCATGAAAATAAATAGACAAACCACAAAATGACAAAAGACACTTTAAAATCATATATCTGATAAAAGACTTGTAGATAAAATAAATTGATAATTCTTAGAACCTAAGATAACCCAATTTTTTTAAACGGTCAAAAGTTCTGGACAAACATTTATCCAAAGATATAAAAATGACCAGTAGGCACATGAAGAAAATTCAGTATGTCAGCAGGGAAATGCAAATCAAAACCACAAAAAGATACCATTCCACACCTATTGGAGTCACTATAACAAAAAAGATGAACTCATAGCAAGAGTTGGCAAAGATAAGGAGAAATTGGAAACCTCATATACTGCTGATAGAATACATAAAATGATAAAATCATTTCCGAAAACTTTAGCAGTTCCTCAAAATGTGGAACATTAGAGTTACCATACGACCCAGCAGTATAAAATCCCCAGAATAAAAACAGGTGTCCACACAAAATCATTTGCATAAATGTTCATAATGCTGACAGTAATCAAAATCGGGGACTACCCAAACGTCACCAACTAATGAATAGATAAATAAACTATGCTATGTCCACACAAAGGATTATCATTTCACAATAAAAAAGAATGTAATTCAAATACATGTTATCATAGGGACTAACTTTCAAAATATTATACTGACAGAAAGAAGCCAATCACAAAAGGTCACATATGATATGATTCCATTCATATGAAATGTTCACAATAGACAAAAAATTTATTAGTGTTTGCCTCGTTTTGTCAGAAGAAGCGGATGGAAAGTAACTGTTAATGTGTGCAGGTATGTTTTTCAGGAGAAAAAAAAATGTTCTAAAATTGGATTGTGGTGATTGCACAACCCCGAGAATATACTAAACATTAAGCTGTACACTTTAAGCTGGTGAATTGTACGATACGTGCATTGTATCTCAATAAAGCTGTTCAAAAGTGCACAACTATATCCTAATTTTTCATCTATTTACATATTACCTCCAAAAGTAGCATGGTTTCAGGATCATCTCTAATATTTGTAAGCCTGGAACAGAAGTAAAAATGTAGTTCCACAAACCATGTATCCAAATATTTAAAAGTTATATATTGAGTGAACAAAACTGTTAGCTAAAATACCATCTTTCCTTCTGCTTTGACAAATGTATCACCAAAATGACAAGCATATTTAAAAATATATCAAACAATGATTTTTGCATCACTGAAAGTGAGTAAAATATGAAAGATGACATAATTAAACTATTATTAATTTTCTCTGGATTTCCATTAGGACAAAATGTTTTCATGAGTAATAAAATGATTACATATATAACTCATGAAGTTTTATATGTTTATACCATAAAATTTACTTTTCCTTGCCTTCATTTCTGCAAAATTATCAATTACATGGTTATTAATACGATACATAATTTGTGTTCTAGTTACAGTAATGATTTAAAGAATTAAAATAAAATGTAATGATATTAAAATGTACAGAATTTGAATCCATTTTTGTCAAAAACTATAAAGTATGTATTATTTTTATTTGTTTTCAAAAGTCATTATTTTTCTTCTAAAATGTACAAAGTATTTAAAATAAAAGGTAAAAGTCTAAACTATTATTTACTTTATAATTTTATTTCTTAATTATATGTAAAACTAAACTTCTAAATCATATTTGGAAAATTCTCTAAAAATGTATTAAATACGTTTTAAATAAAATTCTTTGAAATTCTAGCTTTGACCAATTTAATGGTCAAAGTGAAGTCACTTAAAATTACAGGTGCATTGTGCAAGGTTTGACTCCAAATTTCAAATGACAGAGCCACTCAGATACTCATGAAAAAAGTTTTTGTGTGTGTCCATGATATTTCGATTCCACTAAAGAATACCCCACTTGCCTGTGTCTAAGGACAATACTAAATAATTACATTTATGAGCCACTGTATTAGTCTTCAATAGCTGCTGTAACAAATTGTCATAAACATGATAGCCAAAAGTAGCACAAATTACAGTTCTGTAGGTTAGAAGCCTCACACTGGTATCACTGGGCTAAAATCGAGGTATTGCCAGAACATTCCCTCGAAGCTCAAGGGGGAAAACCATTCTCTTGCTTTTTCTACTTTCTAGAGACTTTCCTCAGCCCTTGGCCTCCTTCCTGCATCTCCACAGCCAGCAGCATAGCATCTCTCTGACCCTGCTTCTGTCATTACATTTTCCTCTGATCTTCACTGCTTCCCTCTTTAATTTTTAAGGCCCCATGGCTACATTGTAACCTTATAAACCAGGATAATCTGCCTATTTTAAGGTCGACTGAGTAGTACCTTAATTCCATCTGAACCTTAATTTCCACTCACCATTTAACCTAATATAATCACAGATTTCAGTGTTTAGGGAGTGGACATTTTGGTGGAGCCATTATTCTGCCTACCACAGACAGAGGAAGCTAAATTATGCCATGATATACAGAGAAAGACAGATACCATATGTTTTCACTCTTAGGTGGATCCTGAGAAACTTAACAGAAGACCATGGGGGAGGAAAAGGGGGAAAAAAAAGTTAGAGAGGGAGGGAGGCAAACCATAAGAGAAGCTTAAAAACTGAGAATAAACTGAGGGTTGATGGGGGGTGGGAGGGAGGGGAAAGTGGGTGATGGGCATTGAGGAGGGCACCTGTTGGGATGAGCACAGGGTGTTGTATGGAAACCAATTTGACAATAAATTTCATATTATAAAATACGTAAGTAAAATAAATTATGCCATAACAAGCAAATAAAAATTCCAAAATTTTAGTGACTTCTAATAACAAGATGTATTTCCTAATCATGTTGCATGTCCCTCTCAAGTTAGCAGGGAGTCTTTACTCCTGTATTTAATAAGAGACCCAGGTTGACAGAGAGGCTGCCGTCTTGAAAATAGCTAATTGATCTGCCAGATAGAATAAAGAACTCTAGCGGTTCACCTACTAGCAATTTCAATGCTTCTTCCTAAAAGCAACATATATCACCTCTTCTCAGAACTCACTGTACAGAACTTGTCTCTTGACTTCACTCAATCTCAGAGCATTCAGCCAAGATTACCCTACTTTGTGCCTTAAAAAGGGAAAATTTGTAAGTATTTGGTGAACAATATTAGTACCCATCATCCACTTGTTACATATACAAATGCTGGGTAAATAGATAAAAAGTAATTGATAGCTGAGCTTACAAAAATGAGAGTGAAGTCCTCAGATGCTCGAAATGAAATCCAGAATCACGAAAATGTGAGCTATTGCTGCTACTGCTTTGAAGATGGGAGAAGGGAGCAGGGAATGGTTAAATAGATCCAATAAAAACTGAGGGTTTGAGATTTAATATCCCCACAGGGAGGTAAGACAGGGACAAAAGAAGAAAGGGGGCAAAAGGAATTGAGATTTCTGCATTAATCCAGGATCCCTAAAAGGATATACTATTTACAAAAGAACCAGAGGGAAAATTCTATTCACTGAATAAGAAAAATCACTTTTCTACCCATGCTCTAGACAAGGAGGCAGTAGTGTCCCTGAAAAATTTCAGCCCAGCGGTGTAGTAAATTCTCCCGCTCTAAATATGGATTTCCTTTTTTTTCCTTTTATTTCTATGTATTTTTGTTTTATATATTTTAAGATTTTTTTTGTTAGGCCCATGCATTATAAAAATATATATCATGTTGTTTTATTGATCCTTTCATCATTATTTTTTTTTGGAAAGAGAGAGAGTGCACAAGCAGGGGAGAGGCTGAGAGAGAGGGAGAGAGAATCCTAAGCAGGCTCCTGACTAATGGCACAAAGCCTGATGTGGGACTCAATTCCACGAACCATGAGATCATGACCTGAGCTGAAATCAAGAATTGGACACTTGACTGACTGAGCCACCCAGGCACTCCTCAAATGTTTTTTTTTTATCTTGAGTAATATTTCCTGTCTTAAAGTTTGCCTTATCTCATATTAATATAGCTATACTAGCATCTTAGTTTAGTGTTATTTAATACTTCTTTTTCCATACTTTATTTTCCACCTTTCTTTAACCTTAGATTTTAATTTTGGGCCTTTTAAGCAACATGTAATTCATTGTATTTTTTAAGGTTTATTTATTTATTTTTAAGTAATCTCTATACCCAGTGTGAGGCTTGAACTCACAACCCCAAGATCAGGAGTCACATGCTTTTCCAACTGAGCCAGGCAGGTGCCCCTATTTTGTGTTTGTAATGTATTTTTTCAATTAGAATATCTACCAAATACTTTTGTGTGAAAAAGTACACCATTACCACATTAAAAACCAAGCGACAGACTAGAAGACATTATTACCATATATATAATAGACAATATATAGAAGTCTTACAAATCACAAAGAAATACCCTAATGGGAAAATGAACAAAGCACATGAACAGGTAACATATTAAAGATGTAATTCAAATGGCCAACAAGCAAAAGTCAAGTAGTTTCAATAGTAATCAGAGAAATGTAGATTAAACCCCACTCTGAAATAGCATTGCAAACTATTGGATTGGCATTTATTTTTAAAAATCTGGTAATGGCAAGAGGCTGGTGAGGAGGTAGAGAAATAGACATATACAGTGCTGATGGAGTTTATATTGGTACAATTACTTTGGAAAGCAATGTGAACATACAAAAGTAATTGGTTGGTGCACACACCCTAAGAAAATAATTCTACCCTCCGTTACCCATCCTAGTGAAATTTTAAGGCCCTCCTAAGGAAGCATGGAACAGGTTTTCACTCTTTAATCTGTACTAGTATGAAATTCAGAACAAACTAATTGCCTATCAATATGGAAGTAGGTAAACAATAGATAAATACATACATACATACATACATACATACATACATACATAAAATTTTATAACTGCACCAAAACACATCAATGCATCAATATAGATAAATCTCAAAATATAATGCTATAAATTAAAGAAATAAGTTCCAAAAGCATTACGAGCATATGGCACTATTTAGATACAGTTTTCAAACTCCCCAAACAATTCTTTATATTGTTTGAAAATACATGTATGTGTTGTAAAAGTATGGAATTGAATACATGCCAACTGAAGACAGCTTGTTGAATGTGGTAATGAGTAAGAGTCAGGAATTAAGGTTGGGCTTTAGCTATGTCTGCAAATCTTCATTATTTATTTTTTGGAATGAGAACACCTCAAGCCAATATAGCAAATCAAGAGCAATTTTTAACATTTTAATGAGGTGCCCATGGAAGTAAGGATTATTATTTTGTTTACTTTTTCAAATGTCTGAAATATTTTGTGATTAAATATTTCTTTAAAAATAAAATACTCCTGGGGCACCTGGGTGGCTCCGTCAGTTGGGCGTCTGACTTCAGCTGGGGTCATGATCTCACGGTCCGTGGGTTCAAGCCCCTGCTGACAGCTCAGAACCTGGAGCCTGCTTAGGATTCTGTATCTCTCTCTCTCTGTCTCTGCCCCTCTTCCGCTCACACTCTCTCTCTCTCAAAAATAGATAAACATTAAAATTTTTTAATAAATAAATAAAATCTGGTATTATGGGTTTTCATAATAAAGTACACATATAAAATAGAACAATTTTCAGCTAATATAGTAGAGACAACAATAGATATAAAAATAAATTCAAAGCTGACAGTAAAAATAAATGAGCCCTATTTCTAAATTTTGTACCATCTCACTGCTATTTCAGATAGTTCTCATTAATGTATATGTTCTCTTGATGCAAATAAATGTACAATTAGATATTTCAACCAAAAATACAAACAGACAACAACAAAAAACAGGGTCAACCTAAAAAAAGTAAGGGCATTCTGGGATGCCAGGGTGGTTCAGTTGGTTGAGCATCCAACTTTAGCTCAGGTCATGATCTCGTGGTTCATGAGTGAACCCCTCATTGGGCTCTCTGCTGTCAATGCAGAGCCTGCTCTGGATTCTCTGCCCCCCCTCTCTCTCTCTGACCCTCGCCTACTCACACACGTTCTCTCTCTCTCTCTCTCTCAAAAATATGTAAACATATTTTAAAAATTTTAAAAAGAGGGGTACCTGGGTGGCTCAGTTGTTTAAGCGTCTGACTTCAGCTTAAATCATGATCTCATGGTTCATGGGTTCAAGCCCCATGTTGGGCTCTGTGCCAACAGCCCAGAGCCTGGAGCCTGCTTCAGATTCTGTGCCTCCCTCTCTCTCTCTGCCCCTCCCATAGTCATACTCTCTTTCTCTTTCTCAAAAATAAGCAAACATTTTTTTTAAATGCTAAAAAACAAGAAGTAAGGGCATTCAGGCACTAAAATTAAAACTATTGCTTTGATTAGGAAACAAATTTCTCTTAAAGATTTTTAGCCACTGATACAACTTGGAAAATGGACATTGTTGAATGGATTCTGTTTTAGGAACACAGGAAGACTGAAAATCTACAGAAACAAGTATTTTTTCTCTTAAAATTAAACTCAAATTAACTTTATCTCATGGTTATTCATACCTAAACCATGGAGCAATTTAGCCATATGTACAACCGCAGTTTTTTGAAAGCTGCAGAAAGGCTGTTCAGCAAAATGCTTCCTTTATAGACTTAATCCTATAATGAAGGTCATGGTTACTACAAATATTTCATCTTCCCCTTACAATGTTTTTCCCATTCTTTTACTTAAAAGCCATCTAAATTTTACAGAATTTCCTAGAAGGAATTAAGGATCTTTCCTGTGAGTTTCCATCAAATACTGTACTTCCTAATCACAGCATTTTCCCATGCTATAATTCCCTATGTACCTGGGGGCATTGGCCTCAATCTCAGATCATACTCAGATTGGTCACCCTTTTATGTCAGTACCTAGTATAGCACCAGTCATCAGATTTGTGCTCAAATACTCATTGGTTCATAGTTTCATCCATTCATATATTTTTATTAGACTGTATTCTCTATTTCCATTTTTTTCAGTTCCTGCTAGTTATGGAGGGAAATCAGTAGAGTGGGAACATAGAGAAATAAAACAGTAAAATGAATGAATAACTAAATAAATAACCAGTTATTTTCGCGGCCCACATTGTCTTCTTCCTTCACCTTTTGCCCTCTGGCCTTCTCTTACATTTGATTGAAGTAGATAAGACGTGGGGTTCAGATCCCAAGCCAAGGCAATATTAATGGGGTACACCTCAGGGAACTCCCAAACGTATCCACTTCAGCACATATTCATCCAAAGAAAAATCCTTATTTCTATGCATAGAAGCCCACACAAGAAGTACTTTGAGAATAGTCAGTTTATCAATGAATTAGGTTTTTATTTGATTGGGTTACCTAGAATTGAACCACAACCATTTTCTATTTCAAATATGAAGGCAGAGACTTGTACTTACTACATATGTACGTTTTCAGTAGGGTATTTCCAGAAGTTGCTGAGATAGCAGAAACCACAGGAGTTTCTGCAGAGTAATCAGGCACAGGCTAGAGGAGTATGTTCTTTGGGAGTCATCAGGAGACATGGCTCGAGCAGCCAGTGCACACTTTCATACAGTCAGGAGCATGAACTGTTGTAAAACTTTGTCAGGCAAGTCCTCTCAAGTCTCACGGCACTTGGCCAAATGCAGCAGGAATTCTGAATCAGCAACAATGTGAGGAAAGCAAACTTTTTCCTGATTTGGGCCCCCATGTCAAAGTCTGGACAGTCCTGTAGGATAAGGCCAGCAGTTTCAGTGGCATATGTCTAAGCTAATTCTGATCTTTCAAATACCAGTTAAAGTTATGGGGCAATATCAGTAGAAATCTAACCTCTCAAGGACGCATGCATAGGAAAGCAGATGGCTTGCAACAGACTGTTTAATCCCAAATCAAATAACAGAATCAGCACTTCAGGATGACTGCTTATATAGACACTTTTGTCAGATAATGTGGCTGAGAGCTACACTTCCCACACAGTAAGCTCCATAAAGAGTTTGTGATACTCTGATTGATCAGTGGCAAATTCATTAAGCTTATACAGCAAACAGTGAGCTGTAGAGTGCATAGTAAACGCTGTCCCAGACTGACATGAATTTACATTAAAAGATAACAAGACATTAAGCTTTTGGTATAGAAAGACTTTTTTGTTGTTCATTGCTTCATTTTTTTTTCATATAGACTGCAGGAAGATGTAAGAAAGCTTGACAGTGAAGCCTGGAGATGAGAAATATTATTTCTTGATTTGACACAATTGAGAAAGATTTCCATGAAGACAGCAGTGAAAATGCTTCCAAATTAGCCACTAGGGTGTAAATCATCTGTATAAATCTCCCAATAAGGAAAAATAAGTCACTAACAAAGCTGTTCCTGGTACATCAGGCTTTCTTTTGGTTTCTGGCATGGTGGTTGTGGTTTGGTGAAGTCTCTACCTTTTTTTAAATTAAGGCAATCCCAGGCTTTGCTCTTCTTTTTAAGAGAAAATGTAAATAGATGAAGGTGATAGAATAGAATAGATGTTTCCCAAAATGTGCCTTTCTTGTTATACCAAAAAAAAAAAAGTGTAAGAATGATTATATTGTCAAACAAATTTAGGAAATATTGTCTTAAAATGCAAACAAACAAACAAAAAAAGATTCATGTTCCCACAGGACTTCCCACAACTTTGAGTAAGCTGGTGTGAGTTTGACTCTTTAAGAGAAGATATTGTATTCAGCATTTCCCAAGATTATTTGAGCACAGGTGTGTGTGTGTGTGTGTGTGTGTGTGTGCGCGCGTGTGTGTGTGCGCGCGTGTGTAAGATCTTAAAAGACTAAAAGTTCCATGGGATGCACTTTTTGAAATGTTGATAATCGTTTGTACCTTTAACAAACAGTGGCTTCTGCTTTTCAATACATTCATTTTGAAGTTAAGCCATTTTCTTTCCTCTGGTTTAGACGTGCCAATAGATACATGGACTTTACAGCAACCTAGTAGTTGAGATGGAAGAAGAAAGATATGGAGGCAAGAATGTGGAAGATTGCAATAGTTGGAGCAGAAATAAAAGAAAATAAAAGAAAGTAGATTGGGGTCTTGGTGGTGGAAACCAAAAAAGAAGAAACTAGCTTTTCAAACATTATAAAAGAAAGAAATGGCAGGACATAGAAAGGTCCTAGACACAAGGTAGAAAGAGAGATAATCAAAGATGGACTCAAGGTTGTAACCCTGGGTGATAGGAGAGCTGTCGTGCTGCTAGCAATAATGGAAAGTAGAAGAGGAAAAATGATAAGCCTGGACTATTATTATGGCATGTTTTAACTGAAGGGGCACAATGAAGGAGGTTTTTATATGTGAAGGAAAAAAATTCAAAACCAAATACAAATTGATAAAATGTAAAAAAATTAAACAGTTCCCACACAAATATCAAATACCCCTGTAAAACAGAATTTTTGTTGTTGTTGTTCATACATGTATGGCTAATTGATTTGGTCACTGGGCATAATGTTTCTGTTTTCTTCTTCAACTCTATTCACTGGGATTTTAGCTCTTGTAATAACATAAAGACACATATACTGTGTATACTACAGATTAAAGGCATCTATGCTTACCATTATATATATATAAATGCAAGTACATACCTTTTGTGTTAAAAAAATAAATAAATACATTTGACCCATAAATACAAAGTTGCCCTAGCTGGGAAGGCAAAGGTAGTCTTAGGGGGAAATCGGAAAATTTAGCACTGTCAAAGAGTTTTGATTCAATTTGCTAGTCTAATACAGATGAGAATGACAAAAAGTCTTTATTTGTTTGAAGAGTCTCTGAGGTTTTTCAGTACCATTGAAATGCTGTCCTCAACTCAAGTACTTTCCATGTATCAGAGAAGTGGCAAATTTAACAAAGCCTGCACTAATGTTTTGTATTTCTATTCTGAGTAAAATGCTTCAGAAAGTAAACATGAGTATCCAATAATATTGCAACTGGAAACAATGATAACGGCTTCTGTTTCATAATATATTGATAAGTAAATCATTTCAAAAGAAGCAAACAGTATTATTGAACACTGAAAGGCTAACCCCAACATAAGATAGAGACTGCTGAAGTACCTTTGTTTATTTTCTGTGATAATATAAAAAATGTTGGCATGCATACGTTTTGTAAACAGTACACATTTTGCACAGATAAGTCAATATTTCAACACAATATGAATAGCAAGTCCAAACTCTTATTACTGGAGTAATTTTTAACACTATCCAGAGCAATGAATTCCCAAATAGCAAGAAGATGAAGGCAGAGTAACAAGCTTTCTCTGAAATAATTGCAGAGAACCTAGAAGACTCATATCAGGAAATTGCACTTTATGCTAACAATTTCATCTGTGTTATATCTTAAATAAGCAAACCTGCATGTGTAATTTATAATTCAGTTGGAGACTGGGGAAAAGGCATCTTGCTGTACAATAGTGGTTAAGAGCATGGCCTATGATTAAGCACACGTTGGTTTAAGTTGTTGCTGTCAGACATATTAGCAGCATGAGTTTGGGCACATTCTTTTAGTCAGTGTGTGCCCTGATTCTCTCAATTAAAAAAATATATAAATGGGTGAGATAATAATCTCATCTTAATAAATGCAAATATTTAACCCAATGCCAGCTGTGCCACCAATATTCAATGAAGATCAAATGTTTTATTATCATAATTATTATAAATATTATCAGAGCATATCCTTTTTAAAGTCTAGTTCAACACATAAATCTTTAAAACTAAGCTAAAACTGCATAATAAAAGGTCTCAGGCTGACACTTTCATGAAGACTTGGTGGTAAGTATGGAGCACAGTGGTAAAATGCCAGTAAATATCGATATCTCACATCTTCTTTATTCGTTTATATATTAATGGACGTTTAGGCTATTTCCATATTTTAGCTATTGTGAATAATGCTGCAGTGAACAGTAGAGAACAGATAACTTTTTGATATCTTCGTTTCATTTCCTTTGGATAAATACCCAGAAGTGGGATAGCTGGATCATATGGTAGTTCTATTTCATAATTTTTTGAAGAACTTCCCTACTTTTTTCCATAGTGGCTAAACCAATTTACATTCCTACTAACAGTACATAACAGTACATAAGAGTTCCCTTTTCTCCACATCCTCACCAACACTTTTTATTTCTTGTATTTTTTGATAACCACAGGTTACATCTTATGGATGTAGACACTGGCCCTAGACTACTAAAGTTTGACTACTGGCTCTGATATTTGCCCACTTGGGGCAACCTGTTTGTAAAACGGGAAAATAATAGAGCTGGCCTCATAAATGTTCCATGTGTCTGGGTGTGTGTGCATGTGTGTATGCATAAAATGAGTCAATACATAGTAAAGTCTTTAGAACAGTGCCCGGAACTCAGTGCCCAGCATATTATCAATATGAAAAACAACGGCCAACAATTCGAGGGAACTTGTGCAAGGTGACTCAGCCAGTAAGCTGGGGTAAGAGTACAACCTAGGTCAAAATCTGCAATTGTAATACATCTGACCAATATTAGGAATTCTCTTAGTTTTGGTACCTACAGCTCTTATGGGCCTCAATTACTTCGAGTATGAATCAAGGGGATTTTATTATCAGATGTAAATTCATGGCGTTTTCCTCCTAATCCTGCCCTCTGGCACCTCACATCCCACCAAAAATGTTAACAAACAGCTTTAATCTGTAGAGACACTGCTGATCTTCAACTGGATCTCAGAATACCTGTCAGCTCAGCCTACTAGGCAGCCACTAATCATTGGCTCAATAAAGATTTACTAAGTGAAAGTCTCTCGTATTCTTTTTTGACATATAAATGTATTATCTGAGAACTGTTGAAGATTTACAGAAAAATTGCAAAAGTGGTACACAGAGTTCCCATACAACCCATACCCTATTTTCCCAATATTAACATAGTACATTGGTATGAAACATTTGCTGTAATTAATGAACTAATATTGATACATTATTAACTAAAGTTTAATTCCTTATATTTTACATTATGTTCCAGGAGCCCATCCAGGATACGAACTTACATTTAGAAGGTATGTCTTCTTAGGTTCCTCAGACTTTCCTTGTTTATGATGACCTTGACATTTTGAAAAGTACTGGTCAAGTATTTTGTAGAACAACCCTAAATTAGGATTTGTCGGATCATCTCTTCATCATTACACAGGAATTTTGTGTTTGAGGGAGAAAGAACACAGGTAAAATGCCATTTTCGTAACATTATATCAAGAATGCATACTATCAGCATGATTTATTGCTGTTGATATTAATCTTGATTAACTAGCTGGGGTAGTATTTGTCAGGTTTCTCCACTGTAAATGTCTTCTTCTTTTCCCTTTTCATATTCTATTCTTTGAAATGAAGTCACGATGCATAGCCCACATTTAAAAAGTGTGGAGTTATGCTCGGCTTCCTTGAGGGAAGAGTAAGTACATAAATTATCTGAAATTCTTCTGTATAGGAATTTGGCTATTCTCCATTTATTTATTTATTCAATCATTTATGTGTAGTATGGACTCATTGATATTTATTTTCTATGGCAGGTTATTCCATTTCACCATCCTACAATATTCCCTGTGTTTCACAAGTTCAAGCCCCATGCCTCCAGCACCCTGCCAACTACTAATATTTTAATCATCTGTATTGTTTTATCTTTTGCAAAAATTCACATAATTGGATTCATGTAGTACATAGCCATAGCCTTTTAACACTGTTTTCTTTCACTTATCAATATGCATTTACAATTCACCCATGTCTTTATGTGGTTTGATAACTCATTTCTTTTTATCACTTACTGTATGGTTGTACACACAACACAAGGAAAGAAAAGGCATCCAAATCAGAAAGGAATAAGTCATTGTATCGATGTATGTACTACAGTATGTTTATCCATTCATCCCTTGAAAGGCATCTTGGTTCTTCCAGTTCAATCATTGGGATGATTACCAATACTGTAAATATTGTTAATCAGGTTTTCACGTAGACATAAATTTTCAACTCAGTTAGGTAAACAGTTAGGAGCATAATTTCTGAATTATCTGATAAAACTATATTTAGCTTTGTAAGAAACTGCCAAAATGTGTTCCAAAGTGGTTGTACTATTTTGCATTTTCACCATCAATGGACAAAGATTATTATTGTTCCATGAGGCATCGGCATTTGGTTGTAAACTTTGGACTTCAACTATTCTAATAAGGGGTAATGGTATCTCCTTGTTTTGATTTTCAAATTCCTAATGACAAGTGATGTTAAGCATCTTTCATATGCATATTTCATTTGCATATCTTCTACTTTTTCTCTGTTGATTTTTTTTTCATTTCCCCATTCTATATTTTTTTTCTGTGTCCCAGTCTATGTAGCTAAGGAAATGAAATTATTCAGGTACAGTTTCAGTTTATTTTACTTTATTTTTAAATCAACTTTATTTTTTAGAGCAAGTAGGTTCACAGCAAAACTCAGCAGAAAGTAAAAAGATAACCCATATCCTCCCTGCCTGACACAGGCAGAGCCTACCTCATTATTAACATGGCCACCAAAGTGGTACATTTGTCACAATTTATGAACACACATAATATCTTTGTTAGTGAGATTTCTGTTTAGATCTTTTGCCGTTTTTTAGTTGTTCTGTTTTCTTATTGTGAATTTTAAGAATTCTTTGTATATTTTGGATAATAGTCCTTTACTAGATGTGTGTTGGCAAATACTTTTTCCCAGACTGAGACTTTTCATTCCCTTAGCAATAGTTTTTGTAGAGCAGAAATTTTTTATTTTAATAAAGTACAACTCATCAAGTTTGTTTTTTATTCATGCATCATGCTTTTGTGCTGTATTAAAAATTCAAGCTCATGAAGATTTTTTGTGTTTTATATTTAATTTTCTTATACATTTAGTGTTGATTTATGTGAAATATCTAAAGTACCTGTCTCATTTTATTTCTTTTTTTTTTTTTTTTAATTTTTTTTTTTCAACGTTTATTTATTTTTGGGACAGAGAGAGACAGAGCATGAACGGGGAAGGGGCAGAGAGAGAGGGAGACACAGAATCGGAAACAGGCTCCAGGCTCTGAGCCATCAGCCCAGAGCCCGACGCGGGGCTCAAACTCACGGACCGCGAGATCGTGACCTGGCTGAAGTCGGACGCTTAACCGACTGCGCCACCCAGGCGCCCCTGTCTCATTTTATTTCTATATTTGACATCAAACACTTCTAGCACCATTTATTGAGAAAGACTATGATTTTTTTCATTGAATTGCTTTTGTTCTTATTCAAAGATCAGATGAGGGGCGCCTGGGTGGCTCAGTCAGTTAAACATCTGACTTCAGCTCAGGTCATGATCTCACAGTTTGTGGGTTAAGAGCCCCTTGTCTGGCTCTGTGCTGCCAGCTCAGAGCCTGGAGCCTGTTTCAGATTCTGTGTCTCCCTCTCTCTCTGTCCCTCCCCTGTTCACGCTCTGTCTCTGTCTCAAGAATAAATAACCATTAAAAAAAAAAAGATCAGATGAGTATAATTGTGTGGATCTCCTTATTAGCCCTCTATTCTGTTCCATTGATCCAAATGTCTATTCTTTTGCTAATATCATGCTGTGTTGATAAGTGTACCTTTAAAATCTTGATTTTTGGTAGTATGAATCTTCCAGGTTTGTTTTTCTTCATCTTTGGTATTGTGCTGGTTATTCTAGATCTTTTGCCTTTCCATATGAATTTTAGAATCAATTTATCAATATCTAAAAAACAGCTTGCTGTGATTTTGATTGGAATTGTATGGATCTGTAGATCATGTTGGGAAGAATTGCATCTTAACAATATTGAGTCTTCTGATCCATGATCAGAGACTATCTTTCCTTTTCTTTTAGTTCTTCTGATTTTTTTCTTTAGTCTTGTAGTTTTACATACAGGTTTGTGCATATTTTGTTAGATTTATTTTTAAGTAGGGGGGAAGGGGCAGTTGGTGCTATCGTTAATGATCTTTTTAAATTTTCAAATTCCAATCGTTTATTTATGGAATATTTTTAAGTAATTGACTTTTATATATTAATCCTGTGGCCCTGATATACAGGCATATTCATTCCTGGGGCGGGGCGGGGGGGAGAGGGGACGGTTTGGAACCTTCTATATAAGACAATAACATCATTCACAAATTAGGACACTTTTCCTTCTTACTTAGAAATCCATATACAACTTATTTCCTTTTCTTGTCTTATTGTACTAGTAGGATTTCTAGTATGGTGTTAAGTAGGAATACCGAAGAAGACATTATTTCATTGTTCCAGATCCTAGGGGCAAAGAATACTGTTTCTCACCATTAAGCATAATGTTAGCAGTGGGTTTTTATTAGATGTTTTTTATGGAGTTGAGGAAGTTCACTTCACTTACCAGTGTGCTGAGATTTTATTTTGAATGAGTGATGAATTTTGTCAAATGCTTTTTCTTCATCAATTGATATTATCATAATATTTTTCCCTTGGCTTATTGGCATGATAAATGACACAGACTGATTTCAAATGTTGAACCAGTCTTGAATGTCAGGAACAAATTCCACTTGGTTATAATGAATATTTTCATTACACAATATTGGATTTGATTTGCTCATATTTGATTACAATACTTTCTATAGTTATGATATACATTGTTCTGTATTTTTACTTTCTTGCAATATCTTTCTCTAGTTCTGGTATTAGGATAAGTCTAGCCTAATAGGATAAATTAGGATGTGTTCCCTCTGTTACTATTTTTCTGAAGAGATTGTAATGAATCGATATAATTTCTTCCTTAAATATTTGCTAGATATCCCAGTGAAATGACCCCGGCCTGATGCTTTCTCTTTTGGAAAAATATAATTAAATATTGATTTAATATCCTTAATAGATTATAAATAGTCATATTTAGATTATCTATTTTTTTCATGTTTGATATTTGATAGTTTATTCTGTAACCATTGATCCATTTCATCTAATTAATACATTTGGTGAATAGAATTACTCAAAATATTCCTTTATTATTCTTTAATGGTCTTGGGATTCATAGTAATAACATCACTGTATTTATGATACTGGTAAATTCTGTGTATAGTAGTCCCCCCTTACACCCAGGGAATATATTTAAAGACCCCCAGTGGATGACTGAAACTGCTGATAGGACCAAACTGTATATATACACTGGTTTTTTTTCCTATACATATGATAAAGTTTAATTTATAAATTAAGCACAGGAAGAGATTAACAGCAATAACTACTAATAAAATGGAGCAATTAGAACAAAACACTGTAATAAACGTTATGTAAATATGGTCTCTCTGCCTCTCTCAAACGTACTGTACTCACCCTTTTTCTGAGATGTGAGATGATAAAATGCCTACTTCTATGAGACAAAATGAGGCAAATGATGTAGGCACGGTGATGTAGCATTAGGCTACAACTGAACTTCTGGCAATACCTCAGAAGGAGGATTACCTGTTTCCAGACTGCAGTTGAATGAGGGTAACTGAAACCATGGAAAGCGAAACCATGAATAAAGAGAAACTACTATATTCTCTCTTTTTCTTGGTTAAGTTGACTAAATATTTATCATTTTTAATGTTTTCAAATAACCAACCTTTGGTTTTGTTAAATTATACTATTACTTTTTTTATTTTTGATGTCATTGATTGCTTCTCTGATAGTATTACTCGTTACTTTTTTTGGTGGGGGGAATAGAATTTAGGGATTTATCACTTATATATAACACCCAGTGCTCATCTCAACAAGTGTTCTCCTTAATGCCCCTCTCCTCTTTAGCCTTTTCACCTACCCAGAATCCCTCTAGCAACCCTCAGTTTGTTCTCTGTATTTAATAGTCTCTTATAGTTTGTCTCCCTCTCTGGTTTTATATTATTTTGCTTCCCTTCCCTTATGTTCATCTGTTTTGTTTCTTAAATTCCAAATATGAGTGAAATCACATGATATTTGTCTTTCTCTGACTGACTTATTTCGCTTAGCATAATACACTCTACTTCCATCCATGTTGTTGCAAATGGCAAGATTTCATTCTTTTGATCACTGAGTAATATTCCATTGTACATATATACAACATCTTCTTTATCTATTCATAAGTAGATGGACTTTGAGGCTCTTTTCATAATTTGGCTATTGTTGATAATGCTGCTCCAAAATATTGGGGTGCATGTGCCCCACTCTTGTGTCCTTTGGATGCAGCACTCCTGTATCCTTTGGATAAATACCTAGTAGTTCGATTACTGGGTCATAGGGTAGTTCTGTTTTTGACGTTTTGAGGGGCCTCCATACTGTTTTCCAGAGTGGCTGCTGCAGTTTGCATTCCCACCAACAGTGCAAAAGTGTTCCTCTTTCTCTGCATCCTTGCCAACATCTGTTGTTGCCTAACTTGTTAATTTTAGCCATTCTGACAGGTGTGAGGTGGCATCTCATTATGGTTTTGATTTATATTTCTCAGCTAATGAGTGATGTTGAGTATTTTTTCATGTGTCTATTACCAATCTGGATGTCTTCTTTGGAAAAGTGTCTATTCATGTCTTTGGCCCATTTCTTCACTGGATTGTTTGTTTTTTGGATGTTGAGTTTGATAAGTTCTTCACAGATTTTGGATACTAACCCTTTATCTGATATGTCATGTGCAAATATCTTCTTCCATTCCGTCAGTTGCCTTTTAGTTTTGCTGATTCTTTGTTTTTCTGTTTTTTTGGTTTTTTGGTTTTTTGCTGTGCAGAAGCTTCTTATCTTGATGAGGTTCCAATAGTTCATTTTTGCTTTTGTTTCCCTTGCCTCTGGAGACAAGTCAAGTAAGAAGTTGCTGTGGCCAAGGTCAAAGAGGTTGTTGCCTGTTTTCTCTTCTGGGATTTTGATGGCATCCTGTCTTACATTTAGATCTTTCATCCATTTTGAGTTTATCTTATTTATTATGGTGTAAGACAGTGGTCCAGTTTCATTCTTCTGTATGTCACTGTCCAGTTCTCCCAACACCATTTGCCAAAGAGACTGTCCTTTTTCCATCAGATATTCTTTCCTGCTTTGTCAAAGATTATTTGGCCATACATTTCTGGGTTCTTTCTTCTGTTTCATTGATCTATGTGTCTGTTCTTGTGCTAAAACCATACTGACTTGATGATTGCGGCTTTGTAATACAGCTTGAGGTCCAGAATTGTGATGCCTACAGCTTTGGTTTTCTTTTTCAGGATTGCTTTGTCCATTCAGGTTCTTTTCTGGTTCCATACAAATTTTAGGTTTGCTTATTCTAGCTCTGTGAAGAATGCTGGCATTATTTTGATAGGAATTGCATTGAATATGTAGAGTGCTTTGGTTAGTGACAACATTTTAACAATATTTGTTCTTCCAATCCATGAGCATGGAATGTTTTTCCATTTTTATGGGTGTGTCTCTTCAATTTCTTTTGTAAGCTTTCTATAGTTTTCAGTGTATAGATTTTTCACCTCTTTGGTTAGTTTTATCCCTAGGGATCTTATGGTTTTTGGTGCAATTGTAAATGGGATCAATTCCTTGATTTCTATTTCTGCTGCTTCATTATTGTTGCATAGAAGTGCAGGGGCGCCTGGGTGGCTTAGTCGGTTAAGCGGCCAACTTCAGCTCAGGTCACGATCTCACGGTCCGTGAGTTCGAGCCCCGCGTCAGGCTCTGGGCTGATGGCTCAGAGCCTGGAACCTGCTTCTGATTCTGTGTCTCCCTCTCTCTCTGCCCCTCCCCCGTTCATGCTCTGTCTCTCTCTGTCTCAAAAATAAATAAACGTTAAAAAAAAAAGAAATGCAACCGATTTCTGTACATTAGTTTTATATCCTGTGACTTTGCTGAATTCATGTATCAGTTCTAGCAGTTTTTTGGTGGAGTCTTTTCAGTTTTCTACAGAGTATCATGTCTTTTGTGAAGAGTGAAAGTTTGACTTCCTCCTCACTGATTTGGATGCTTTTTATTTCTTTGTGTTGTCTGACTCCTGAAGCTAAGACTTCCAACGCTATGTTGGTTAACAGTGGTGAGAATGGACACCCTTGTCGTGTTCCTAACCTTAGGGGGAAAGCTCTCAGTTTTTCCCCACTGAGGATGATATCAGTAGTGGGTCTTTCATATATGACCTTGAGGTATGATCCTTCTATCCCTACTTTCTTGAGGATTTGTATCAACAAGGATGCTGTATTGTGTCAAATGCTTTCTCTGATCTATTGAGAGGATCATGTGGTTCGTATCATTTCTTTTATTAATGTAATGTATCACATTGATTTATTTGCAGATATTGAACCAGTCCTGCATCCGAGGAATAAATCCTACTTGATTGTGGTGAATAATTCTTCTACTGTACTATTGGATTTGATTTGCTTGTATCTTGTTGAGAATTTTTGTATCCATGTTCATCAGGGAAATTGGTCTGTAGTTCTCCTTTTTAGTGGGGTCTTTGTCTGGTTTTGGAATCAAGGTAATGCTTGCCTTATACAATGAGTTTGGAAGTTTTCCTTCCATTTCTATTTTTTTGGAACAGCTTCTAAAGAATA
The DNA here is from genome assembly GCF_018350175.1 of Felis catus. Lineage (NCBI taxonomy): Eukaryota > Metazoa > Chordata > Mammalia > Carnivora > Felidae > Felis > Felis catus. Next base: position 153,412,369 of record NC_058375.1, read on the forward strand.
GATGTTAAATCCTTAAATGTTTGGTAGAATTCCCCTGGAAAGCCATCTGTCCCTGGACTCTTATTCGTTGGGAGAACTTTGATTACTAATTCAATTTCTTTACTAGTTATGAATGTGTTCAAATTTTGCATTTCTTCCCATTTCAGTGTTGGTAGTTTATACGTTTCTAGGAATTTGTCCATTTCTTCCAGATTGCCCAATTTGTTGGCATATAATTGCTCATAATATTCTCTTATTATTGTTTGTGTTTCTGCAGTCTTTGTTGTGATCTCTCCTCTTTCATTCATGATTTTATTTATTTGGGTCCTTTCCTTTTTCTCTTTGATCAATAGAGCTAAGGGTTTATCAATTTTGTTAATTCTTTCAAAGAACCAGCTCCTGGTTTCATTGATCTGCTCTACTGTTTTATTTTTAATTTTGATATCATTGATTTCTGTTCCAATCTTTATTATTTCCCTTCTTCTGCTGGGTTTGGGCTTTATTTGTTGTTTTTTTTCCAGCTCTTTCAGGTGTAAGTTTAGGTTGTGTATTTGAGATCTTTCTTACTTCTTTATGAAGGCCTGGATTACTATGTACTTCCCTCTTAATACCACCTTTGCTGCATCCCAGAGGTTTTGGGTTGTGGTGTTATCATTTTCATTGGCTTCCATGTACTTTTTAATTTCCTCTTTAATTTCTTGGTTAGTTCATGCATTCTTTAGTACAATGGTCTTTAATCTCCAAGTATTCATCATCTTTCCGAATTTTTTCTTGTGGTTGATTTTGAGTTTCATAGCATTGTGGTCTGCAAATATTCAAGGATAGATCTCGACCTTTTTGTACCTGCTGAGGGCTGATTTGTGACCCAGTATGTGATCTATGCTGGAGAATGGTCCGTGTGCACTTTAGAAGAATGTGTATTCTGCTGCTTTAGGATGAAATGTTTTGAATATATCTGTTAATCCATCTGGTCCAGTGTGTCATTCAAAGCCATTGTTTCTTTGTGGAATTTCTGCTTGGATGATCTTTCCATTGCTGTAATAGGGTGTTGAAGTCCCCTACTATTATGGTATTATTATCAATGAATTTCCTTATGTTTGTGATTGATTTATATATTTGGGTTCTTTCATGTTGGGGGCTTAAAAGTTACAATTATTAGATTTTCTTGATGGATAGACCCCTTAATTATGATATAATGCCCTTTTTCATCTCTTGTTACAGTTTTAATTTTAAAATCTAGTTTGTCTAAGTATGGCTACTCCTGTTTTCTTTTGATGACTGTTATTAGCATGATAGATGATTCTCCATTCCCTTACTTTCAATCTGCAGGAGTCTTTAGGTCTAAAATTAGTCTTTTGTAAGCAGCATATAGATGAGTTTTGTTTTCTTACTCATTCTAATACCCTATGTCTTTTGATTGGAGTCTTTAGTCCATTGACATTTAGAGTGAATGCTGAAAGATATGAATTTAGTGCCATTGTGTTGCCTGCACAGTTGGCATTTCTGGTGATATTCTCTGGTCCTTTCTAGTCTTTGCTACTCTTGTTCTTTTTTGTTTTGTTTTGTCTTTTCTCCACTCAAATTTCTTGCAGGACTGTTTTAGAGGTCACAAACTCCTTTAGTTTTTGTTTGTCTGGGAAGCTCTTTGTCTCTCCTTCTATTCTGAATGACAGCCTTGCTTGATAAAGAATTCTTGGCTGTGTATGTTTCTGATTCAGCATGTGGAATATATCCTGCCATTCCTTTCTGGCCTGCCAAGTTTTTGTGGATAGGTCTCTTGCAAAACTATTCTCTCTTCCCTTATAGGTTAAGGACTTCTTTCCCTGGCTGCTTTCATAACTCTTTCCCTGTCTGTTTTTTTGTGAATTTGACTATGATATGCCTTGGTGGTGGTTGCTTTTTGTTGACTCTAATTGGAGTTTTTTGTACTTCTTGGATTTTTGATGCCTGTGTCTTTCCCCAGGTTAGGAAAGTTTTCTGCTATGATTTGCTCACATAAAGCTTCTGCCCCTTTTTCTCTCTTCATCTTCTGGGACTCCTATGATCCAAATGATTTTCCTTTTTAATAAGTCACTGAGGTCTCCAAGTCTTGTAATGTGCATGATCTTTTGTCTTTGTTTTCCTCCTTTTTTCTGCTTTATTATTCTCCATAATTTGATCATCTATATTACTGATTCACTGCTCTGTTTTGTCCATCCTTGCCACCGTGGCATTCATTCAAGATGGCACCTAGGTTATAGCATTTTTAATTTTATTATGACTAAATTTTATTTCTTTTATACCCATAAAAAAGGATTCTATGCTTTTTTCAAACCCAGCTAGTATTCTTGTTATCGTGGTTCTAAATTCTAGTTCAGACATCTTGCTTATAACTGTGTTCATTAAGCCCTTGGCTGTCATTTCTTCCTGTTCTTTCTTTTGGGGTTAATTCCTTTGTTTTTTTTCATTTTGGAGGGAAGAAAAACTTAATAAATTAAAAAATTAAAATTAAAAAGTTAAAAACAAAATAAAAAATCAAATAAAGGAAGTTAGATCCTGGATATGTTTTTGTCTGCTTGTTGAAAGAAGCTTGATAGAATAGAGAAAAAAAGGGAAAGAAAAGAGAAAAAAAAAGTAAGAAAAATATAAAAATTAAAAATATATATAATAAAAGAGAATAAAATGAAATAGAATAAAAATTAAAAAAATAAAAATAAAAATATATTTTTCTCTTTATGTATCCAGAAATGAGGCAAAAAAGAAAGAAAGAAATTTTAAAAAGAAAACCAGAGAACAACTTAAGCAAAAACAGAAGCAAACAAACAAATAAATGAATGAGCAAACCAAATGAAACCCAAATGAAGTTACATCCAGTTTCTGATGTACATTCAGAAGTGAATCTATGAAGACTTCTATAGTCTATATACACTAAGCAGGTGAAGTGACTTGTGCTGGTCTTTTAGGGGATGTGCTTGGAGGGTGCAATTGGGCAGGGCTTGGTGTAATGGCTCCATTCCCCAGTAGGTGGCGCTGTTTAGCTTACAAGGGTGGATCAGTGGTGTGAGTGCAGGTGCAAGTGCATGAGCATGCCCTAGAAAGGTGGAAATGGCTTCATCCAGCTCCCTAGCCGGTGGCACAGGAACTTCATGCTCTCAGGGACCTGTGATCAATCGCCCTTCCTTTGTCCCAAGCCTCCGTCCACTCCCCACCTCCATGTCCAAGCTGTCCACCTGTCAGGTGGCACCTCCTGCCAGTGTTTTATCTCAGATGGAGTTGTATTTCAAAACCCCACACTTCAGAGACCCCTGCAGCTTGGACCATTGCTGACTGCGGGGGAGGGGGGGGTTGCGGGGAAGGAGGGTTTCACTGAACAATAGCTGGGTGCCATCTTGTCCCAGAAAATGTTCATACAATCACACAGTCCCAGAGGTTCAGAGAGTGGAGAAACAGCTCCCTACCCTCCATGGATTTTCTCTCCCCCAGTTCACAAACCTGCTGAGTTCTGTGACTCAAGTTATGCAGATTGTTGTGTGAATCCTCAGATCAGTTTCCTAGATTTGCAAAATGGTTTGGTGCTGATCTAGCTGCATTTCAGGGACAAGACAAGCTCAGGGTTTCCATGAGCTCTGCCATCTTAACTTCTTCTATTCTTTTCTTTTTAAAAATCTCCTCAATTTAGGTTTTAACTACTCTTCTTTCTCTAAGGTGGGAATGCAAGTTATTGATTTAAATATTTTATTCTTTTCTAAGATAAATGTTTAGGGCTATAGGTTTTCTCTAAGCAAAGCTTTCGTTGCAGTCCATGAATTTGATAAATTGTATTCATATTTATTTCAAAATATTTCTTCAATTTTTCTTGAGACTTCTTATTTGACCCAGGTGTTATTCTGAAGTGTGTTAGTTACTAATATTTGGGGATTTTTTTCCTCCTAGCTTTCTGTTATTGATTTCTAGTTTAATTGCATTGTGGTCTGAGAATACACTTTGTACCATTTCTATTTTCTTCATTTATTTAAGTGTATTCTATGGCCAAGAATATGGTATATGTTGCAGAATATTTCATATAAGCTTCAGAAGAATATATATTCTGCTGTTGTTAACTGGAATATTCTATAAAAGTCAATTTGGTCATATCGATTGATAATGTTCTTCAGGTCAACAAATTCCTACTGATTTATTGCCTGCTTGATTTATCAAATACCAACAGGGCTTTGAAGTCTTCAACTACAATAATAGGTTTGTCTATTTTTTCTTACTGCTCTATCAGTTTTTTCCTCATGTATTATGATGTATATACATTTAGGACTGTGACACTTTTTGGAAAATTAACCCCTTTTCATTATGCAATGAACTCTTTATTCTTAAGAATATTTCTTGTTTTGAGGACTGCTTTACCTGAAATAAATATAGGTACCCCAGCTTTATTTTTATTTGTTACCATGGTACATTTTTCTCCAACCCTTTATTTTGAACATTTCTGAGACTTTATATTTAAAGTGAGTTTCTTACAAAAAATATGTAGTTAGGTTTATTTTTTCATACGTTGTGCTAATATCTATCTTTAATGCATCTATTTCTACCATTTACATTTAAAATGATTATTGATATAGTTAATTTAATATTGATATAGTTACATTGTTTTTACCTGTTTCTTCATTCATTTTTTGCTACTTATTTTCCCTCATTTTCTGTCTTCTCTAGTTTTAATTGAGCATTTTATGTGATTTTATATTATTTTTTTCTCAAAGTATCAATTTTAATTCTTTATTTTTTTAGTGATTGTCCTAAGATTCCAATGCACATTTTTAAATAATGTAAATCCATCTTCAAATAAAACTACACCATTCATGTATAGCATCAGTACCTTGTAACACAAGGTACTTGTAATTACAGTATGTGTAATACAGGTACGTTATAACACGGTATTTCTAATTCTTCCTCTCATTCTCTATAAAATTCCTGTCAATTACTTCACTTATCTCTTTGCTATAATCATCCAATATATTATAACTATTACATTACTGTAAATGAACAGTTACATATTCTAATTAAGACCAAAAAAAAAAACTGAAAGTGTTTTACTACTTTCATTTATTCTTTCTGTGACACATTTCTTTGCATAAATCTGAATTTCTGACTTAGATCAATTTCCTTCTACCTAAAGAATGTCTTACATTTCTTACAGAGCCAGTCTGTTGGTAATGAATTTTCTCTGTTTTTGCTCGTCTGGAAAAGTCTTATATCTATTTTACTTTTGAAGTTTAATTTTGTTTAACATAAAATTCTAGATTAGTGGGGGTTTTCTTTCAACTCTTTAAATATTGTAATTTGCTGTCTTTCTGCGGCTAGTTTCTGATGAGAAGTCCTTTGGAAATATTACCTTTCTTCCTCTAGTTCTTAGTTTTGCCCTGGCTTTTTTCAGTATTTCCTTTGTTTTTGGTTTTCTGCAATTTGAAAACAATATGTATAGCTCTTTTGTTACTGTTGCTTATTTGTTTCATTTTGGTGTGGTTTGTTGTCATTTACCTGTCCTCTGAGCTTCCTGGATCTGTGATTTCATGTCTGTCATTAATTTTGAAAAACTCTTGGCCATTGTTTTTTCAAATATTTCTTCTTCTTTGTTCTCACTTTCTTCTATATTAAAATTACACGTATGTCATAGTTTTTTATATAGTTTCACAATTCTTGAAGTTCTGTTCAACTTTCCTTTTGTATTTCAGACTGAAAAGTTTCTATTGCCCTCTCTCTTAGCAGTCTTTCTTTGCTTCATTGTGTCCAGTCTAGTGATGAGTCCATCAAACAAAGGCATTCTTCATTTCTGCTACAATGTTTTTGGTTTTAGCATTTCTTTTTATCTTTTTTAGAGTTCCTATCTCACTGCTTTCATTACCCCTCTGTTCTTATATATGTTTATTTTTTCCTATTAAACACCTTAACATGAAAGTCATAATTATTTTAAATGTCTTGTCTTGTGTATGTAATGTTTCTGTAGTTATAAGTTCCAGGGACTCTAGATTCCTCTATTATCTTTATTTTCTGTCTCTTTTCTTGACCTTGGGCTTCCTTAAGTACTCTTCTTCAGAGAACATCTGTGTCTTACAGCACTTTTAACTGTAATACACTATTATACTGGATACTTGTTAGCCTTGTGGTAAGGTATAGGGAGAAGGGGAGAATCCCATAACATTCTTATTAACTCTCAGTTCCTTAGGGACTTGTGCTTTGGGGCTATGACCTTCACAAGTGTTTCCCCAGTACTTCCTTTCCCTGACTGTATCACTCCTAGTCTATTTCCTTATAGTCCTGGCATCTATTGACTACGTATTTTTGTTTTGTTTTGCTTTCTCCCTCAGTCAAGAAAAGGAAGATAAGAATGCAATGAAGTGTGAGAAATGCTTTTCCCCCACCTGTGATAATACTCCAGTGAAGTCTTTTTCCTTGGAGATTTGGCCTTTCTTATGGAGGACTCTTCATAAGATGTATTTCACAATGAATACTCTTCCACACTTTCCGTTCTTTCAGCGGTAATCCACTGTTATTATACTGCAGTCTTGTTGATGAGGTGATAAGGTATGGGGAAGTGAACCATTCTATAATCTTATGATTAAATTTTTGTGTTTTAATGAGCCTGTCTCTTACTGTGACCTTCGCAAGTGCTTCTGTAGAGGTACAGCTTTTTTTTTTTTTCCTTTACATATATGTGAGACAGGAAGGGTAAAGGGGACTGGAAAAATGCCCTTCCCCAGCTTGAATAAGCTTCCATTAATTCCTCTTTTTTTTTTTATTATATTTCACAATGATTAAAATTCTCTTATCCCTACCATATGCTTAAAGGGATATTTCTCAGCTCTTTATCCTTAGAACCACAATGGGGTTTGTAGAGATAATAACTCATGAAACTGTGCTCCCCTGTTTTCTGAGACTGTACCCCCAAGGTGTTTCTCACTCTCATGCTCATTCATACTCATATTCCAGCAATTTGCCATTTATTCATGCCATTTAAGTGTTTCTAACAGTTATGGCTCCAGTATATTCTCCTTCAGGTACACAGATCTCAGCTGTGCCTCTCTGGATTCACTTGGCTTCCCAGATTTTGAGGTGGTGATTTTCCCCTGAAAATTTAGTTTGGATCCAAGAAAGTCATTGACTTTCAGTTTGTTCAGGCTTTTTTTTTCTTTTGTAAGAACGGAAGCGATGGCCTCCCAGCTCAGGTGAGCACCCGATTCTTGATCTCAGCTCAGGTCATGATCTCACGGTTCATAAGTTTAAGCCCTGCATTAGGCTCTGCACTGATAGGGTGGAGGCTGCTTGGGATTCTCTCTCTTTCTCTCTCTCCCCCTCTCTCTGCCCCTCCCCCCACTTGTGCTCACTCTCTCTCTCTCTCTCAAAATTAATAAAGTTAAAAAAGAAAGTTCATGGATTTTATTTAGTTAAACTTAAACAAACATGACCTCTAAACTCACAATTAGTCTAACAAAAGAACATAGATTTTAAAAGGTGCACACATTAATGTGTTAATTTAAAATGATGACAAGTGCTGTAAATTTAAAGAATAAAGTACTATGAAGAAGAATAGCATGCAGTATGTAGATTCATATGTCAGAGAAAGCTTTTTGAGAAAGAAATAATAAAACTAAGACCAGAAGAATTAATGAGACTTAGGGTGTAACAGTGTGTAAGAAGGTTCAGAGATGGCAAAAAGCTGGACTCAATTATTTGCCTAATTTGTGGCTAGAGTAAGGGCAGAAGTAGTTCTGAATGGGTTTAGAGTAGTGAGCAGCAGTCAGTTTGAGCAGGTGTATTAGGCCATGCATGTTAAACAGTGTTGCTCTGGGTGCCTAAGAGAGCCATCAAAGAGCCTTAAGTAGCTATAGTGAAATGATTTCTTCATGTTAGATTTATTCTTGCTGTAGTGTGAAAAACTGATTAAACTGAGGACAAGAGTGGAAGAACCAATTAAGAAGTCTCAGTATTAGTTCAGGAAGTAGATGATGGTGGCTTCATCCAAATTCATATCAGTAGAGAAGGAAAAATAAGTGACCTGCTTCAGAATGCATTTTTGGATATAAAACAAGACTGGTAATTATTTTTTAAACAGATTATCAAGGGCTAGTTTCCAGTTCCACATGTAAGGAGCTTGTAAGTCACCACTCCTTCCTACCAATAAGTGAAAAGCGGAACAGATTGAAAAATCATCAACTCTTCTTGGATCTATAAGAGAGGAGAGAGCATAGGGAAACCTTTGCTCCCAAGATTCAAGATCCAGACAAGAAAACACAGGGAGTCATGGCTTACTGGAGCAGAGACTCATGAGTGGAAACCTTTGCAGAAACCAGCACAGGGATAGGAAAACCTGAACTATAATTGATGAACTGCTGAGTATGGACAACTCAGAGAGTTTAAATCTCCAGGGGGGCCCATAGGAGGAGCCTCTATATTATTGTGAGATATACTTCTAGGTTCTCACAGTAAGTATTGGAGAAACATCCTTTCATGCTTCCTGCAGGGGAAGGGGAAACGAATCATTCTTATTTACACCAGAGCACTCTGTTCACCTTAACAAGGTCTACACCCAAGAGAAACCAGTCAACCAAAGCCTGACTGTCTGGGGTATTATTAGAGCTTAACTGACCTGGGAGAAGGGAAATACCCAACTCCACTCCACTCTAGCCATTTTGTGTCACCCGGGGGGGGGGGGGGGGAGAAAAACTGAGAAACACAGTTCAAAAGCATAGGCTCACTAAAAGACTGAGATTAAATCATAGGACTATAGAATGTGCCCCTTCTCCCATCACCTTACCACTACATTACTAAAGGACTGTAAGACAGTTCCTTTTACCTGGTACATTATGTTCAGCTATCATAAGGAAATTTCAAGGCATACCAAAAGGCAAAAATATGGAGAGAAAGTAAGCATCAAAATCAGACATGGCAGAAATGTTGAAATTATCAGATTAGGAATTTAAAATGACTATGATTAATATGCTAAGTGCTCTAATAAGTAAAGTAGACAGCATGAAAAACAGATGGGCAATGTAAACAGAGAAATCTAAATCTTAATAAAGAAACAAAAAGAAGTGCTAGAGATCAAAAATAGAAATAATCATAATAGAAATGAAGAATGCCTTTGATGGGCTTACTAGTACACTGGACATGAGTGAGGAAAGAATCTTTGCACTTGAGGATATATAAATAGAAACACTGGAAACTGAAAAGCAAAGAGAATAAAGACTAAAAGAAAACAGAACAGAATGTCCAAGGACTATGAGAAAACTACAAAAAAAGTGTAACAGATGCATAATGGGAATGCCAGAGAATGACAAAGAAAAAAAGACACAGAAGAAATGTTTGAAATAATAACAACTGAGAAATTCCCCAAATTCATTTCAGACACCATATCACAGATCAGGAAACTCAGAAAACATCAAGCAGGGTAAATGCTGAAAAAAAACACAATAAGTTAGACTGTTTTTAAAACTACTAAAAATAAAAGATAAAGAAAAATCCTGAAAGAAGCCAGAGGGAAAAAATAAAATCTTATACAGGAACAAAGGTAGGAATTACACCCAACTTCTCAGAAACCATGCAAGCAAGAGGAAAGTGGAGTGAAATATTTAAAGTGTGGGGAGAAAAAACCCATCAACCTAAAATTCTGCACCTACAAATTATCTTTTAACAGTGAAGAAGAAACAAAGGTGTTAGCAGACAAATGAGACAATTTGTTGCCAGTAGACATATCTTGCAAGAAATATTGAAAGAGTTTCATTAGAGAGAAGGGAAAGAGTACAGGCCCAAAACTCAGATCTACATAAAGAATGGAAGAGCATTGGAGAATGAACAAGTGAAGGTAAAATAAAAACTTTTATTTTCTTATTCTTAATGGATCTAACAGATGAAAGTTTGATCAAAATAATAATAGCAACAATGTAATGTATTCAATTATGTATATATATGATATGTATATATTATACATATAATATATGTATGTATATAATGCTTAGGTATGCTTATATACAAATAAAATGAATGACAGCGATGATACAAGGGATGGGAGGGAGGAATTAAGATTGTTGTGTTATTATAAGGTAGTCACAATACCCATTAAATAGTACAGAGTTATTTGAAAGTAGACTTGGATTAGTTGTAAATGTATCTTGCAAACTGTAGGAAAAACACTTTTTAAAAAGCATAACTAAGAAAGGAGAGAAAACAGACTCATATAAAATACTCAACTAAAACCATAAAAGGCAGAAAAAGAATGGAAGATAAAAAGAGGAACAAAGACAAGGGCAATAAATGGAAAACCGTGATGAATATGGCAGATATTAATCCAACTACATCAAGCACACTTCAAACATCAATTATCTAAATGCACCAATTAAAACATATTGTCAGAGATGATCAAAAAACAGCACTCAAGTATATTTGTCTACAAGAAACACTCTTTAAAGATAAAGATACATAAAGACTAAAAGTAAATGGGTAAACACTTATTAAAAGACAACAAGAGTTACTATGTTAATTTCAGACAGAACAGACCTCAAAGCAAGGAAAATTATCATGGATAAATAAGGATATCATGTAATGATAAAGTGGTCAATTCTCCAATAAGATATAATAACCTTTAACATATATGCCCCCAACAACAGAGCATCAAACAATGTAACAATGTGAGGAAAATACTAATAAAATTGCTAAGAGACATAGATAAATTCACTACCCTACTTAAAGCCTACAATACTCATTTAACAGAAATGGGCACATCCAGCAAGCAGAAAACTAGTAAGGACATAGTTGAACTCAACGGCACCATCAACCAACTGGATAAAAATGACAACCATAGACTACTTCATCCAAGAACAGTAGAAAATTCATTCTTCTCGAGCTCACATAAAATATTTACCAAGATAGTGGGCTATAAAACACACCTTAAGGAATTTAAAAAATAGAAATCATACAACATCTGCCATAAACCACAATGGAATTAAACTTGAAATCAGTAACAGAAAAATAATGGGAAAAATTCCAAAATATGTGGAGAGTAAAAAACATGCTTCTAAATAACACATGGGTCAAAGAATAAGTCTCAAGAGAAATTTAAAAATACTATAAACTAAATGAAAAATCTAAAAAACTAATCAAAGTTTGTGGGATGCAGTGAAAGCAGAGCTTTGAGGGAAATTTATAGCATTGGCTGTACACATTAGAAAAGAAGAAAACCAAAAAAATCAGTCATTAAGATTCACTTTAGGAAATTGGAAAGAGAAGTAATTACATTCAAAGTATAGAGAGGAAAAGAAATGAAAATTAAAAGAAAAATCAATGAAAATGAAATTAAGAACCCAATAGAGAAAATCAATGAGACCAAAAACTGGTTCTTTTGAAAAGATTAATAAAATTGATAAGGTTGTAACCAAGGTATCTAAGAAAAAAAAAAGGGAGAGGGAACAAAAATTACTAACATCACAAGTGAAAGAGAGAACACCTCTATATATACCACCGACATTAAAAGACAATGAAAGAATACTATGAACAGCTCCATGCCCTCAAATTTGATAAGTTATATGAAATAGAACAAATTCTCAAAAGACACAATCTGCCAAAATTCACACAAAAGAAATACACGATCTGAATAGTCCCCTACATCTGTTAAAGATATTAAATCCATAGAACTATGTCTAAATGGGTTCACTGATGAATTCTGTCAAATGTTTAAGGGAGAAATTATAATAATTCTCTACAATCACTTTCAAAAGACAAAAGCAACAGGAGGACATACATCTTAATTCATTTTATGAGGCCAGCATTGCCCTTAAACTTAAACCAGACAGACATTACAAAAAAATAAAACTACAGACCAAAATCTCTCATGAACATAGATGAAAAATTTACAGCAAACTATTAGCAAATTGAATCTAATAGTGTATAAAAGAGAATTATAACCCATAACCAAATGGGATTTATCCCCAACATGCAAGACTGGTTCTCAAAAATCAATTAATGTAATCCATCACATTAATAGACTAAAAAGGAAAAATTACATGATCATATCAATAGATTCAGAAAAAAACTTGACAAAATCTAATACCCATTCCTAAAAACTCTTTCTAAACTGTGGTAGAGAAGAAATTCCTCAACTTGATCAAAACTATCTTAAAAAAAAAAAAAACTGCAGCTAGCATCACACTTAATGATGAGAAACTCAAAGAATTTCACTAGGATAAGAAGCAAAGCAAAGATATCTCCTCTCATCACTCCTTTTCAACATCATACTAGAAATTTTAGCTGATGTTATAAGAAAAGGAAATAAAAGTTATATATATTGGGAAGAAACATAAAACCGTCTTTGTTTACAGATGACATGATTGCCAGTGTAGAAAATCTGAAGGAATCCACAAAAATACTGCCAAGACTAATAAGCAATTATATCAAAGTTGCAGGAGATGACATAATCATCTAGGTAGAAAATCTGGAACAATCAACAAAACACTTGCAGAATTAATAAGCAATTATAGCAAGGCTGTAGGACAAAAGGTTAACATACAAAAGTAATCACTTCCTTACGTACCAGCAATGAATAAGTGGAATTGGACATTAAAAGCACTGTATCATTTACATTGGCACCCCCCAAAATTAAATATTTAGGTATAAATCTAAAAAACTATACAAGATTAATATAAGGAAAACTATAAAACACTGATGAACAAAATCAAAGAACTAAATATAAATGGAAAGATATTCCATGTTCATAAATAGAAGATTCAATATTATCAAGATGTCACTTCTTACTTCAATGAATTTCCAAGAGAAATATCTGCAAGTTATTTTATGAATATCAAATATATAATTATTTGTTTAAGTTTATTTATGTATTTTGAGAGAGGGAGAGAGAGAGAGGGAGAGAAACCAAGTGCACAAATGGAAGAGGGACAGAGAGAGAGGGAGAGAGAGAGTCCCAAACAGACTCCATGCTCAGCCCAGAGCCCAACGCAGGGCTTCATCCCATAACTATGAGATTACAACCTGAGCCAATATCAAGAGTCTGAAGCTTAACTGACTGATCCATCCAGGTGCCCCTCAAAAATATGATTCTTAAGTTTATATGGAGAGTAAAAGACTCAGAATAGCCTGTGTACTATTGGAAGAAGAAGAGCAAAGTTTGAGGACTGACACTCCTCAACTTCAAGACATATTATGAAGCTACACTAATCAAGACAGTGTGATATTAGTGAAAAAATAAACCCATAGATCAATGGAACAGATGTGAAAGTTCAGAAACAGGTGCACATAAATATAGTTAATGGATCTTTGAAAAAGGAGCAAAAACAATATGGTGGAGAAAAAATCATTTTTTCAGCTAATATTGTAAAACAAATAGATACCACATGCAAATAACTGAATCTAGACATAATCTTTACACCCTTTACAAAAATTGTCACACATGGATCATGGATGTAAATGTAAACACATAACTATGAAAACTTCTTGAAGATAACTTAAGAAAAATATGAAAGAATCAGATATGGTAATGACTTTTTAGATATAGCACCAAAGGCAGGATCCATAAAAGAAAAAAAAAAAGAAAGAAAAAAGTAAGTTGGACTACATTAAAATTAAGAACTTCTGCTCTATGAAAGACAATATCATGAGAATGAAAAGACAAGTCACAGTCTGGGAAAAACTGTGGGCAAAAGATATATCTGATAAAAGACTGTTATCCAAAATATTGGATACAAAGGATTCTTTAGACCCAACAATAAAAAAACAAAGGACATGATTAAAAAAATGGGCCAAAGACTTTAACAGATACCTACCAAAGAAGATATTCAGATGGCAAATGAGCATATGAAAAGATGCTCCACACCATATGTCATCAGAGAAATATAAATTAAAACAACAATGAGATGCCCACTACACACCTATTAGAATGGCAAAATCCAGAACACTGACAATACCAAATGCTTGTGAGGCTGTGAAGCAGCAGGTACTCTCATATATTATCGGTGGAAATACAACATGGTATAGCCACTTTGGAAGACAGCTTGGTGGTTTCTTGCAAAAGAAACTTTTACCTAATGATCCAGCAATCATATTCCTTGGTGTTCACCCAAAGGAGTCGAAAACTTATGTCCAAAAAAACAAAAACACACAAAAAAAATTGTGCATGGATATTTATAGTAGTTTTATTCATAATTGCCAAACCTTGGAAGCAACCAAGATGTGTTTCAGGAGGAGAATGGATAGATAAACTGTGGTACATGCAATGCAGACAGACAATGCAATATTATTCAGTACTAAAAAAAAAAAAAAAAAAAGCTACCAAGCTATGAAAAGACATGGAGAAAACTTAAGTGCATATTGTGAAGTGAAAGAAGACAATCTGACCATGATTCCAAATATATGACATTTTGGAAAAGGAAAAGCCATGGAGAGAGTAACGGACCTTTTTAGATCCATTGTTGCCAGGGCTTAGGAGGCGGGGAGGGACAAATCAGTGGAAGACAGGATTTTAGGACAATGAAACCACTCTGTGTGACGCTATAATGATGGATATATGTCATTATACATTTGCCCAAACCCATAGAATGTACAACATTTTGTAAACTTGGACTTTGGGTGATTATGATGTGTCACCGTAGGTTCATCATTATAACAATTATATGTTCTGGTGGAAGGTATTGATAACGGGCAATTCTACACAAGTGTGGAGGCATATGAGAAATTTCTATACTTTCCTCTTAATTTGCTGTTAACCTAAAACTGCTCTAAAAAATAGTCTTTCATAAAAACAAACAAAAAAAGACTTTCTGATAGCTTGGATATAAAGGGTATATAGGAGAGAGGAAGGTGTTAAGGGTGACTCCCAGATTTCTACCTTAAGCAACAGGGTGAATTGTGATGGTGTTTCCTGAAATAAAGAACATGAAGGGAACACATATGAAGGTAGGTAATTGGTGATGGGGACAGGGATCAATTTGTCACTGGAAACAGCTTTAAGATATCAAAAAAAAAAAAAAAAAGAAAAATGGAATAGACAGTTGAAATTTCTGGCTTTTAAAACAATAAGTTTGGTGGATTTCCCAGGCTACAGAATATGGGATAAGTAGAAAATACAAAGTAGCAAACAAGGTCTCTCAGCAAGTCAATTAGAGAGGACTCTTGGAAGGAAACCTATTTCTCATTCCTGATCTAAGTGATTCTTAGGTTTTTTACCCATATCTAGCACTGTATATATGAATCTACATACCTATCATAGTCTAAGGGCCAGATAAAATATTTTGATGCTTTTTCTGTAGCTAGAGAAGATAGCTAAGAGAAACCAAATGACTGAGCACTTACCATATTCCACACACAGAGCCCATGTCTTGGGAAGACCAAAGGAATGAGAGAGCAGGTTGTTTTGTTTTGTTTTGTTTTGTTTGTTTTGTTTTAAGTGCAGAACCAGAAAATCAAAAAGAGAAGAGTGTACTGGAGGAAAACAATGGAAAGAATGAGGTCACTACAAAATAAAGGGGGAAAACATGGAAGAGGGAAGAGGTGACTAGAAATCTACATATCTTATTAAGATCACTTTAATCATTGTCAAATCAAATCATTCTATTCATTTTTTCTTGGTGTAGAATAAAACATTCATATCTGATTTCAATTATTGTCATTCTCAATTACCAATTGTGTAACGAGATGTACAAGACAATTTTCTGACATTTAAGAGCTTATAATATATATATAATAATTATATATTATATAATTATAATTATATATAATTATATTATATATAATTATAATTATATATATATATATATATATAAAATGTATATATATATAATGTTGACCTTTCCCTTTAAGTAATGCTCTCTGATAGAGGTGCTGAATTAGATGGTAACTTGCCTTCATTCTTGTAAAGTCAAGTATGCTGTGAAGGCAATTTTATAGTGAATTTATAATTAAATAAATTTAAAGAAAAACACATCCATAGGAAAGTATGGACAAATATACACAAAAATGATAATAATGATCCGTATCAGTGGATACTTTTTAAAAGCTGCCAGGATCCTCATACTGTATGAGGGAAACATGAATTCTGATTAAATTATTTGGTCATTTCATGTTGTTCTTCTGAATTATTTAGATGTGACTTTATTCTTCATTTTGTTAATGTGGTATTCATACAAGCGGTTGACAGTTAAGCAAAGTATAGAAGCTTGATACAGTGTCAGAGGAAATGCTTCAATAAATAGTGTTTTAGTGCAGTTGTCATTGGTGCCTATATCTTTGGTTGAACAAATTAGTTTCATTTTTGAATTTCTCTATGCAATGGTTATTATCACGTAAGTCACAATTTACACCGAAATATAACAATTTCAGAAATTATGAATCTCTGTGACTTTTTCACATGACAAGAAATGTTTGACCTGTGAAGTCGTTTGTGCTGCCCATATAAGAGTTTCCTTTAGTGTGTATGTCTCTCATTGGTCCCCTGCTGGTGATAAGATCTGTTCTGGAGGGCTTTTCTAACAGGATATGGCAAGAACTTATTGCTGCCCTATTTCTACCACATGGGGAAATCATTTTCTGTTACATGGTTGCAAAGCCTACTCTCATGTTCTATATTGATAGCACAGCCCAAAGACGGATCATCCAGTGAAGGCAGTGGTCGAATCCATAAATATGGTTTCAAGCATCCAAATAAGTTGTGACTGCGGTAATGTCAGTGGTATAAGTGCTCTTCAGAGTTTCCTTTACATAGAATCTTCTAGCAACGCAACTCTTGCCTACAGCGTGTTGGGTCCCCCCTTCCCATGGTATTTGTACAGGGACGTATGGAAAGGTTTTACCTCCAAATCAGTCATCTAAGTGAGGGCTCCACTTCTCATTAAACTTCCCAGCATTTCTGGGGGGGGGGGGAGTCTTTTTCCACTCATATATATACATCTAAGCTCTTCCATGGCAGTGCACAAGGAGTCCTTTTAGGGGAAGGCTGGAGAGTAGTATCATGACTCAGATAAGAGCCTGAAATTTTACATTTTAAGCACTAATGGGAGAGCACAATTTCTATTCATCTTGCAAGTTTGCAAAAAGAGTTAATGAAGGCCAGCTACTTTTCAGAAAACAATTTGGAAGAGGATGAATTCTCAATATAGTGCTTGAGTTGTCTCAGATGTCAAAGCAGATTGTCATCAAGAAATGGCTTCGAGAGTATTTTTACATATACCACCTATTGTGGACTGAATTGCATCCACAAAATTCATATGTTGAAGCCCTAAGCCCCAGTACCTCAGAATGTGGCTGCATTTGGAGACAGAGTCTTTAAAGAGGTGATTAAGTTAAAATGAGTCCCTTGGGTAAGCCCTAATCCAACCTGACTGCTGTTCTTACAAGAAGAGGAAATTAAGGCACACAAAAAGACCAGGGGTGCACATACACAGAGGAAAAGCAATGCGAGGACACAACTCTAAGATAGTCATCTGAAAGCCAAGGAGAGAGGCCTCAGAAGAAATCCACCCTGCTCACACCTTGATCTCAGACTTCAAGCCTCCAGAACTGTGAACACATTTCTGTTCTTTAAGCCTCCCAGCCTGTGGTATTTTGTTCTAACATCTCTAGCAACCTAACATACCAAGCTTTTCTGGAATGATCTATACACTAAAATAGAGATTTGCAGGCCCTATTCCAGTGCCTGAATCCTGGACCTGGTATATAAGAATCTGCATTTCAACAGTTATCTCAAGAGTATACTGATACCAGTTAAAGTTTGAAAACCTCTGATAACAAGGGCACCTTATCATCTTTATAGATCAAGACAAATAAACATTCAAACTTTTATTTTTTTAATTTTTTTAATGTTTATTTTTGAGAGAGAGAGAGTCAGAGTAGACGCATGGGAGGGGCAGAGAGAGAGAGAGACACAGAACAGAAAGCAGGCTCCAGCCTCCACACTGTCTGGACACAGCCCGGAACCATGAGATTGTGACCTGAGCAGAAGTCAGACACAACTGACCGAGCCACCCAGGCGCCCCTAAACTTTTATTTTTTTTAATAATGTTCTGTGGTTACATTTCGGTAGTAAAAAGTTTTGAAAATTAAGATTACAGAAAATTCACTCTCTTTCTCTT